>NC_142012.1:80200125-80375125 GCF_049901735.1 Notechis scutatus
TATTCAAAAGCAATACATTTATATCAACACAAAACCCATTAGGATACCAGTGTGTTTAATGATTAGTGGCAGGTAAAACCTCTTGACTCAAATCATATCACAGCTGGCAACTGTACAAGATTAGTAGGAAAAAGTAAATACAATTGCCTTGCACTCAGCCCTCCATCTTGCCATAGACTGTGGCCTTCAAGATCTCCCCTCCTTTATAATTTTTAAAATTTCATTTAGTTTCACGGTGGAAGATGTAGGCGAGCATTCAGAACAGATTTCTCCAAAGACCACACAATCAAATGAGGAAAGAGAACCCAGAAAATGTCAGCTACACAAAAAATAATGTCAAGATTGAACCTCTTTGCTTTTTACTGCTTTTCAACTTGCCTTAATGCTTTTCCACTTTCCCATGAATGGGGAGAGCGAAATGGAATGTGGAGAATGTATGCAGAGATTGGGAGAGCATGGAAGCCATCAAGGTCACCACTGCAGGTTCTGGAGGAGGAGGAGGAGGAGGAGGAGGAGGAGGAGGAGGAGGAGGAGGAGGAGGAGAAGAAGAAGAAGAAGAAGAAGAAGAAGAAGAAGAAGAAGAAGAAGAAGAAGAAGAAGAAGAAAAAGAAGAAGAAGAAGAAGAAGAAGAAGAAGAAGAGCTTAATAATAATAATAATAATAATAATAATAATAATAATAATAATAATAATAATAATAATAATACGATCTTGAGGGACTTTCAAATATAGATGGATCACCTTTTGGAACACAATACGCCAGATATTATGGCTGCCGAGGGTGAAAACACAATTTATTGAGATCGCTGTACCAGGAGACACCAGAGTTGAAGAAAAAGAACTGGAAAAAAAATCACAAAATATTGCAACCTGGCCATCGAAACAATGCGATTATGGATGAAACATGTCACAGTGATACCCATTGTCATCGGGGCACTTGGTACCATGTCCAAGAATTTTACAAAACACATTGAGAAATTGCAACTTTGTGTAATAACAACAGCAGAACTGCAAAAAACGGCATTACTCAGAACATTGTACATCTTAAGAAGGTACCTGGTTGATATCTAGGCACTGGCAGCAACCCGTATCAACCATTAGCACCAGTCACTGGTATTTGTGATACATTTTTAAATGCTCAGTTGACTGAGTTTCATGTTTAATGAATAAAAGAGATATAACAGTAAAGGTAAAGGTCCCCTTCGCACATACGTGCTAGTCGTTTTTGGCTCTAGGGGGTGGGGCTCATCTCCATTGCAAAGAGCCAGAGCTGTCCAAAGACGTCTCCATGGTCATGTGGCCAACACCAAAGGCACATGGAATGCTGTTCCCTTCCCACCAAAGGGGTCCCTATTTTTCTAATTGTATTTTTTATGTGCTTTCGAACTGCCAGGTTGGCAGAAGCTGGGACAAGTAACAGGAGCTCACTCCGTTACACGGTGCTAGGGATTCAAACTGCTGAACTGCCAACCTTTCTGATCGACAAGCTCAGCGTCTTAGCCACTGAGCAACTGCATCCCTCAAAAGAGATATAATAATAATCATATTTGGAGATATTGTTGTCAAGAAAACTGCATAGAAGAAAAAGAAGAAAATTTTCCAGATGTTGCTTAGTTCAGGGTAGTAATATTACATTATGCCAGAAGCTTGGATGTATAATGTATGTACAAAATGAACAGCTATAACAGTAGCAACATGTCCTGATTGGTGGATCAGAGTTTTCTTTTTTTTACCAAGGGCTGCCCAAATGAATCCACTTAAATCTAGAATTATCAATCAGTGCATTGTGGGAGTAGAAGCAAAAAAAAAAGAAAGAAAAGGGATGAGTGGAAGAAAGTTTGAGAACATCTCTTCAGGCACAGGTCTTTATACTCAGCACCCCATCTTCTCTTTGCAGACTCCATTTAGCTGCTTGCCAGTAGATGGAGTAGTTAAATCATCTGTCTGTCATCCATCTCTTTTGACCTGTTTCTAAATGACCAATATCCACACTGTTAAATCCTCACCTCCTGGCTTCAAAGTACCTTTGGCAGCTACACCATTCTTGTTCTGGACCAGGAGTTTGAGCACAGAACAGCATGTGCTTTTCAGAGGCCCAATGTCTCAGAAATATGACTTCTCAGATATTTGGCTTCCTAATGGACAGAGGCTTCCTAATGTGAGGTCTGAAACCATAAATCTGCCCAGGTGTTTGGGTTGTGTTTGAGTAGAGAAGTGTGCCTAATAGCGTAGGACCCTGAATGGACAATAGCAAAGAAGGAGTTCTTTACATTCTTTTCCACCACCCCCTCCTTTCATTCCCATGTATGTGCCTGTGTGTATTTCATTGCTCACTCAACAATGGGGAGTAATGCTTTCGTTCCTTTGCTTTTTTACCCCGTAATGTTCATATTCCCTCAGCACTCAAACAAGCTCTTCTAAATGGCTTGTTGGGTCCTGAGATGGACCTGCTGTAAATCACCCCCTCCCACCCAAAAACCCTCAGTGGAATTTCCACCAGGGGACCGTTAATTGTTACCAAATGTGGTTAGCATTATGCAGTGACGTTAAACAAAACCAGATGTTGTCCCTTAGTGAATAGCCAAAGGAATCTGCAATTTAACAGAGGCACTATTGGTGGATTAAGACACCATGGGTGCAACTGTGCTGCACCATGGGGGCAATGTGAAATCCATGGGTTATTCAAGCTCTGATCTGCATGTTGGCTCAGTCTGAATGGGTCAAGTCAATTCAGAAGAACCTTGGCAAATCCTCTGAGTATCCTAAGACTTTTCTTTGCATTTTCTTCTTCTTTCTTTCTTTCAACATCTTCTTCTAGTCACATCTTTTCCCTTCAGTTAGCTTTCCAGGCTCCGTTCATAATTGCCTTCTTCATCTGGAAGATGGAAAGTGGATGATATATCTATTCCTTAATGGAGTGAAGGTGGCCTTCTCATTAGGGAAGATTAACTCATAGGTCATATTATGTTAAATTGATTAAAGGAGGTACTGGCTGCGTGGATAATAATGTGAGAGCAATAAAGGGATGGGAAGGAAGCTATTTCCAATGTGAGATTTCACCCTCCTGCACCTTCCAACTCACTCATTTATGGATCCTGCTGCCTTTCAGGAGCTGGGGAAACGTCAGAGAGAGGGTTGTTAGGCCTACATAATGACAAGCTATTAAAGATACAGGCAGTGATCCAACTTAAAATGTTAATGCTTGTTGAAGGTGGGGTCCCATTTATTAATTACGGGATATACTACAGCAATTGCTTGCTATCAACTGAGATCATTTCAGATGGTCTTAAAACAGCAGAAAACCAGAGTCTATCCTGCTATCCCCATGGATGGCCAGAGCTTTTATCCCAAAGATACTTTTTCGAGAGACAACTGGACTTTCTTGTTTTTCTTTTGAAGATGTTTCGCTTCTTATCCAAGAAGCTTCTTCAGCTCTGTCTGGATGGTGAGAAATGGAAGGATTTATACTCCTTGCAGACAGCTGGTCATTTGCATCCTTTTTAGAGAGTCCTTGAGGCCACTTGGTAGTTTGTCTGTGTCCTCTGGGGTACCTGAGTGGTGCAAATGGGTGTGGAGCCTTCTTGGAACTGCTGAAAGGACTGTGTGGTAGGCTGGAGATAGATGATGTCATATCCTTCACCCTCTGTTGAGAGAGGCCTGTTCAGTTTTGACATAGATGGCCTCTTTGTACCCCTCTTTCAAACCACCCAAATGTGGACTTTGCTGCCTTCAAAACCTCATCTATTTCTTTGGTGGACAGAAACAAGCCAGAACATCAGGAAAGCAGTTCCCAAGGACCATCTTCGGCATAAAATGAAGTTGGTTGCATCTTGGTGAATTTAAAAGTGCAACTCAATTATGTATGCAGATGGGGAGGGAGGCCGGGAGGAACAGAGTGCATCATTTAAAGGAAATAAAAAAGAGGAGAAAACTGGTTCAAGTGCTTCAGGTCTCTGCTGAGACTTATCTCCTAAACCAGAATACATTGTCTGCCATTCTGTCTGGGATTTTTCTCCTCCACCCACTGCCACCTTCTTTCCTTGGCTGTTTTCCAGCTCCTAGTTTTGGCTACTTCTTTTTCTGGCATTGTTTCAGCTTTTCCTGTAGTTATTGCTTAGGGTCCATACGTCCCACCCTGATTTCCCTTGGATTCGAATCTACCCGATTTGGAAGCATTTCAGATACATTTGGACTTTTTTAAAAAAAACTCTTTTTCTGATCCCTCCATCTGTCCCACCTCCAACTCCATGCAAGAAGCCATGAAGTTCAAAGACCTTTTTCGCTTCCTACTTGCCAAGGTTCTGCTCAGAATGAAATTGCCAGGGTGTAGATAGTTGGGTAAAATGATGATGGAGGAAGAGGAGGAGGAGGAGGAGGAGGAGGAGGAGGAGGAGGAGGAGGAGGAGGAGGAGGAGGAGGAGGAGGAGGAGGAGGAGGAGGAGGAGGAGGAGGAGGAGGAGGAGGAGGAGGAGAAGGAGAAGAAGAAGAAGAAGAAGAAGAAGAAGAAGAAGAAGAAGAAGAAGAAGAAGAAGAAGAAGAAGAAGAAGAAGAAGAAGAAGAAGAAGAAGAAGAAGAAGAAGAAGAAGAAGAAGAAGAAATAGTTTGAGAAGAAACTTTGCAAAGGAAGATGGGTTATTAAAAAAATTGAGTCAAATACATAGCAAACACTTGAAAACTTCTTAGTTGTATGGCAGGAATTTCTCATTGTCTTCCTCTCATTTGAAATGGTAGCCATCTCAGCTAGCTGTTGTGATGGGATTCTAAGAACCAGAGGGCAGAAGATAGCAAGAAGTCCCACCAACGGGAGTGTAGATTGGCTCCTGAAGCACAGGATGATGCTATCTCTAAAGGTTCAGTCACTGGGCTGAGATGGCCTTTCCTAATCAAAATCAAACCGGACTGGCTCACAAGTAGAGGTCAGTGTCACACAATCTCAGTGACAGGGTAATAGAACCAGTTTGAGATTCAAATTTTTTACTACTGGTCCTGTGGGCACAGCTTGGTGGGCTTGGCTTGGCTTGTTGGGTATGGCTTGGTTGGCGTGACAAGGGGAAGGAAACTGTAAAATCTCCATTCCCTCCCCACTCCTGGGGGAAGGATACTGCAAAATCCCCATTCTCTCCCCACCCCACTAACCAGAGGGGGTGTGGTTTCATGTGCCGCCTTCACCCCATGGATGGGGCTTTGCTTGTTTGCGCAACATAGTTTCTGACATACCGCAGACTGGTGCCAGTCCACAGACCAGGGGGGTTGGGGACCCCTGCCCTAGAAGCTGATCCCCTGTAAAGTGTTGATAATTCTACTGCATCTTTATATTGATGGGGACTGAATCTTCCCCACACAGAACACAAAGAATGCAACTTGTGTTGGTCCAGCATCCGGACTGAACCTGTGGAATATCAGCCTTGGGTATCAGCATTCCAACTAACCAACTTCAAACCATTAAACTCCGAGACAAACATTTTCTCAAAGTTCCATTTTTATTAGAGTTGTCATATTGGCACATCTGGGAAAACCCAAATCTGAGAGTTCCAGGTTTTCCCTTTCCAAAAGCAAATAAAAAATCCATGCCCTACACCCACCAATCCATCCTATGGTCATCAAACATCATCCCACCTGGAGACCTTCCTCCAGACCCTCCTCTCCAGGTGCAGGGCAACATGACCTTGAGTCTCTGAGAAAGAATGTTGTTGGGTCTAGTCTTCCACTTCTCTATGAAATCCCACCTCTCAAATTCCCAGGCACTGAATGTGGCAGCCTTGAAGTGTCCAAGTAAAATATGGCTCCCAACGCTGACATTGGGAAGGACAAAACCAATATTACCTAAGACTGATCAACCATAAGCATCTGGACCTGCAGGTGAGGATGACATAAGGTATTCCACCACAATTCCAGGCGAGTAGGAAGTAGAGGAAAACAGAGGAAATCTATTTGGTCACTTGCCAAGCAACAGAGTAAACATTCTGATTAGTGACAGCTGGCTGCAGCCTGTTTAAAAAACCACTCACTTTACCTTTGGTTCTCTTTGCTGGAAACAACATCTGGGTCATGTGTGATTCATGCATGCAATTCTACTTTTGGACCTTAAGCCCTTGGATGGGCTGAGAACCTTGACCTGGTTCTTAAAACTTGGACCAACTGGGGACAGTTCTGCTACATGGTCCTCTCTGAAAACAAACTTTACAGAAAATGCAGAATTGGAAGAGACCTTGACATACAGAGTTGGAAGAGACCTTGGAGGTCTTCTAGTCTAACCTCCTCCTCAAGCCAGAGACCCTATATCATTTTACACAATCTCTTCTTTAAAAACCTCCAGTGAATTGAATTGTTCTGTCAGAAAATATCTCCTAATTTCTAGGTTGGATCTCTCCTTGATTAATTTCCACCCATTGCTTCTTGTCCTTGCCTCCCATGGTTTTGGAGAATAAGTTGACCGCTCTTTTTTGTGGCAGCCTCTTAGACATTTGAAAACAACTATCATATCACCTCTAGTCCTTCCTTTCATAAAACTAGGTTGACCCCTTTAAATACATGGTAAATTTATTTAAAGTATGCAGGTGCTTTGAAGAATATCACTTTCTTCATGGCAGTTCCTTAGATATTGGAAGACTATTATCAAGTCATCTCTAGTCCTTCTTTCCACTAGACTAGACATACCCAATTCCTGCAACCATTCTTCATATGTTTTATCCTCCAGTCCCCTAATCATCTTTGTTAACCTTCTCTGCACTCTTCCCAGAGTCTCAACATCTTTTTCACATCCTGGTGACCAAAACTGGATGCAGTATTCCAAGCATGGTCTTATCAATGATTTATAAAGTGATACTAACATTTCATTTTGACAAGCCTTTGCTTTTTTTGACATTCCTTGCTACAGGGGTCATTCTGTCGCCTGAAAGCAAAACTGATAATCTTCCCAGAAATCATTGTTCAGGGTGGCTGAAACCCTTCTAAGACCATAAGTGACTTCCTATACATATATTGACAAGATAGCCAGCACTATCTATTCGATAGTACTCAGTAACGGACTTCCACCATTGGCTTCTGGAAACTACAAATGGTTTTGATCAAAAGAGAATCAAATATTAGCCAATGCAGTCCTAGGCTGCATAAACAAAGGGATAGAATCAAAATCACGTGAAGTGTTGATACCACTTTATAATGCCTTCGTAAGGCCACATTTGAAATACTGCATCCAGCTTTGGTCACCATACCATGAAAAAAGATGTTGAGATTCCAGAAAGAGTGCAGAGAAGAAGAAAAAAGATGATTAGGGAGCTGGAGGCTAAAACATATAAAGAACGGTTGCTGGAATTGGGTCTATCTAGTTTAATGAAAAGAAGGACTAGGGGTGACATGATAGCAGGGTTCCAAAACACTATCTCAGGGACTGCCACAAAGAAGAGGGAGTCAAGCTAATCTCCAAAGAACCTGAAGGTAGGACAAGAAGCAAAGGATGGGAACTCATCAAGGAGAGAAGCAACTTAGAACTAAGGAGAAATTTCCTGATAGTTAGAACAATTAATCAGTGGAACAACTTGCCTCCAGAGGTTGTAAATGCTCCATCACTGGAAGTTTTTAAGAAGAGATTGGATAACCATTTGTCTGAAATGGTGTAGGGTTTCCTACCTAGGCAGGGGGTTGGACTCTAAGGTCCCTTTCAACAATGTTATTAAGCCGGAACGGTTAATGGGAGGAGGCAACGTTTCCTGAATAATAGTGAAAATGTGAAGCCAGAGGCAGAGGCTGGTTTGAAAAATCAACCAATTCCCTTCCCCTGGTGGGGTCTGCAGTACATCATGCAAAACAGAACACCCTTAATTTAGGTTTTAATAGCTGCAACTCTCTAGTGGCTGAGAGAAGGATATAAATTCTGCCGCAGTATTGGATTAGAAGAGAGGCCGTGGCAATTTATTTTACCTGTTGTATTGATTTAGCTCCAGCAGATAATGTCCTGACATGAAACAGTGGAAATGAAACCCCTGCATGGAGCTTCGGTGTGCTTTGGATGAAGCTCTGATAGGTTCCTTTGAAAGGACTGTGTTTCTTAGAGGTGTAGCGCATGCTTTCTGAAAGAGGGAAAAATAGAGGCAGGAGGACGGTGACCGATGATGGAAGTAACCAAAGGGGTTGTAGCTAGGGAGTACCTGGTAAGGAAGTTAAAAGAGCATCTGTGTTACTTAATTTGAGATTGACTCACTGAAGAGGTGCTTGGGTGTCCTTCACGCCAATCTCCAGACACCAGAGGTGCGTATTCAGTAGGTTCTGACTGGTTCTGGAAAACTGGTAGCAGAAATTTTGAGTAGTTTGGAGAACCAGCAAATGCCACCTATGAACTGGACCCACCCCATCTATTCTCTGCCTCCCATTGAGTCCCAGCTGATCGGCTGGGTCTTCTTTGGTTGCCCTGCACAGGAGAATGGAGCTGGAAAGCAGGTTAGTGGGTTGGGGAGGGAAGGGAAGGGGGATTTTGCAGTAATCTTCCCCTGCCATGCCCACCAAGTCATGCGCACCAAGCCACACCCACCAAGCCACACCACACCCACCAAGCCATGCCCACAGAACTGGTAGTAAAAATTTTTTGAATCCCACCACTATATGACACCAAATATTACAAAGCTGCTTCCAAGAATGGTAAGTTCAGACATGGCAAATGACTTCCCTCCAGCATTTTAGCTGCACAAGTGGGCGATTTCTGGATAAAGTGGACTTGCAATTTCTCTGACTGGTTAGCCCTCAGCTGCTGGTTAAAAATACAGGGAGTTGCGGCCAGATACACCTTATGTTTTGTCATTGCTTCTAGTAGATCCCAACGTCTCCCTATTCAGGTGGTGGATTTATGTAGGCATGTAGTTGTGCTATATCTAAAAAGTCCAGCTAAGAGGCTGAAAAATAAGTAAGGCTGATCTGGGAAGCTAAGCTGGATTAGCCTTGGTTATTCCTTGGATGAGGGACCATCCAAAGTTGTAGGCTAGATTAGAAATTCAGAAAGAACCCCAAAAGAAATGAATGGCAAACCACTTCTGTATCATGCCAAGAGCCCCACAAAGAAAGGGGCCAGGCTTTGAACTGCTCTTACCTAAAAAAAAGTGGTGCAGTGGTGAGAGTGCAGTACTGCAGGCTACTTCTGCTGATTGCCAGCTGCCTGCAATCTGGCAGTTCAAATCTCGCCAGGCTGAAGGTTGACTCAGCCTTCCAGCCTTCCAAGGTGAGTAAAATGAGGACCCAGAGTGTTGGGGGCTAGAGGCCGACTCTATAAAAGCGCTTAGAGAGGGTTGTAAAGCACTGTGAAGCGGTATATAAGCCCAAGTGCTATTGCTATCAGCCATGGACAACCCTGAATAGAATTCTCACCTCACAAGGCATCTGCTGGGACACACCGTAAACAGAGCATAGAATCCTCCCTTCAGTGTGACTGCGAGGTCCCACACTGAACTGTACATCACATCATGACAGGCTGTAAGATAAGGCATCTACAATATTTTATTTTTTAAAAAATATAAACAACACTGTGCTTCAAAGATTAGATGGCCTAGGCCTGTGATGGCAAACATATGGCACGTGTGCCACAGGTGGCACACAGAGCCATTTGTGCTGGCACGTTAGCTGCAGGCAAACTTACCTCACTGTGCATGTACATGCCTTACAGCTGATTTTCAGCTGGTTTGAGGCCTTTTTCAGCCTCCCAGAGGCTTGAGGAAGGCTTCTGCAGGCTTTTCAGGATGAAAACTAGGTCCGTTTTCTTACTTCCTGTTTTTCCGGAAATACTAGAAGTGATGAAACGGGCCTGGTGTGAGGTGCAATGCAGGTAAGGAAGCGGTGGGGGGGGGATGAGGGGTGTGTGGGGATTGCGTGCGCATGTGTAGGAGGTGTGTGGGGGGGCACCCATTGCCTTCTGGGTGCTGGCACACGAGTGTGAGTATGCACGCGCACGCACAATTTTTGGCACAGGAGCCCAAAAAGGTTAGACCACCTCTGGCTTAGGCATTGGTATTTGAACATAGATCTTTTTAATATTTATATTTTTATTGGGTTATGCTAACCTAGATGAAATGCTAATATATATCATTGGTCCATGTGTGCGCCATACACTAAATAAATAAATAAACTCTGCATGGATGTATTCATGAGATCCCCAGAAATCATGTCTGACCTTAGACTTAAGGGGTAAAGATAAATTATCTAGCTTGGCTACTAACTCTTCCCTTCATCTAATTTCCCTCGTGGTTTTTTTATGGTTTTCTCCCATGGAAGTCCCCAGCTGTAATGGAATGCATCAGTGGCCTTGAAGAAAGAGGAGGGGAGATGCTGCCTAGGTAAGAGAGGCAGGAGTCTTAATGGTCACAGAAAGAATCTTTCAATCAATCAATCAATCAATCAATCAGCATAGAGCTGGAAGGGAGCTTGGAGGTTTATAGGTTTACAGATTAACAGAGTTGGAAGGGATCTTGTAGGTCACCTAGTCCAACCCCCCGCCCAACTAGGAGACTGTACACCATTTCTGACAGATGGCAATCCAGTCTCTTCTTGAAAGCCTTCAGTGATGAAGCCCCCACAACTTCTGAAGGCAACTTCTGTTCCACTGGCTGATTGTTCTCACTGTCAGAAAATGTATCCTTATTTCCATGTTGAATCTCTCCTGGATCATTTTCCATCCATTGTTCCTTGTCTGGCCTTCAGGTGCTTTAGAAAATAGATTGACCCCCTCCACCTCTCTGTGGTAGCCCCTCAAATATAGGAAGACTGCTATCATGTCTCCCCTGGTCCTTCTCTTCACTAGACTAGCCATGGCCAGTTCTTCTAGTCCAACCCCCTGCTCAATCAGGAGACCCTATACCATTTCAGACAAGTGGCTGTCCAGTCTCTTCTTAAAAGCCTCCAGTGATGGAGCACCCACGACTTCTGGTGGCAAGTTGTTCCACTGTTTATGTTTCTCCTTAATTCCATGATGCTTCTCTTCTTGATCTTAGGTTGGTCAATGCCAGTGAGAGGATATATTTTGAGACAACTGGTCATTAAACATACTGCTTCACTGGCAGGGACATTAACTAGTTTTGTGTGTGCAGATGCACCTTGCTTGCTTATTATAAGGATGGGGTTTTTAACTCCTTTTTATATATCACCTTTTGTGTCCCTTTGGAATCAGGTGCCAAGTAAATAAAAACACAAGTAAATAAACCTAATTATAAACCTAATTAATTATGTTTGTTGTGGATGTCTTAACCAGCTGCATGTTGTGTTGAACTGACATCTTTGTGATTCAGTGGCATACAAAGAGAATAAAAAACAATAAAACGTGACAATCCTTTGAATAATTCTGAAAAATGCTGTATCAATCATTTAATAATACAAATGAATTACATGCAATCTCTGCCACGATTCTGCTACAAACTACAATTTTTGCCCTTCCATTATCCTTTCTCTCCCCTCAAGCACTTCTATTATAGTGAAAAAGATCTGACTTTAAATGTTTTTTCCAAAGTTGATTTGCATTGTAAATTTCATGGCTTCCTGACCAGTGGGAAGCCACGGGACTAAAAACTGCAAGGAAGGAAGGGAGTACTCATTGAGTACAATGTAACAATGAATTGGGAGAGGGATTCTTATGTCTGAATTAGAATAAAGTGTTTGACCTCCAAGGTACCTTCCAGCTTTTATTATTCTATGTTTATTCTTCAGACTTTCGTTGTTGTTGTTCACATTCATTTTGTTTCGTCTGGAATTGCACCCTAATTATAGATCCAAGACTCACTGTGTGGGAATCATCAGTTCTTCTACTGTACTCTTAGCCTCTTACTTAACCCTAAACCTAACCTTCAAAACAAAGTTTTTCAACCTCAAAACTTACCACATTTATGTCTATGGAGATTCTCAGTCATCCAGGTCCTGGTTGTCCCAAAGGTGCTTTTTCATCAGTACCTGTCAAAATCTTATCTAAGTCAGTCAATTTATCATAGAAACCTTCTGTTTGAAAATCTTTATCATACCTTGAATGTATTTGCACATATGAAAACCAATTCATCTTTATACCTTGTTCCTTTAGTTGTTGCAAAGATTTGAGTTCACCCTTTTCATTCAATATTTCCCCATATCTAACTGTTTGTTCCTTCTTGTATATTATAGGATAGGAAAATGCTTCAATAGTCGATAACCAGACTGGAATTTTCAAATAACATTGTCTTTTAATCTTCTCCCAGTTTAACCACAGAGACTCCCGTATATGATGTCTTCTAAAATACCCCTGTATTTTGGTTCCCTTATACCATAAAAAAGCGTGCCACTCCAACAACAAATCATGTCCTTCTAATGTCAACCAAAGGTGCTTTTTTAAAGACTTCCTTGTTTTTCTTTGAAGACATTTTGCTTCTCATCCAAGAAGCTTCCTCAGCTCTCCATCTCTTCTCTTCAGCTTGAAAAAGCTTCTTGAATGAGAAGTGAAACATCTTCAAAGAAAAACAAGAAAGTCCAGTTGCCTCTTGGAAAAATACCTTTGGGATTACCACATTTATAGGGTTTTAAGTTTATATGCTTCTTCTTCAGGACTCCATTTGAGGAATTTCTTGTGATATTTTTTTCAGAGAGGAATACTGGGGGGAAAGCCAAGGTCACACCAACTCAGTGATAGTGATGGAGCCAAGATGGTTGATTGGGGCTAAGGAACAGCTGCCAGAATGCCTTAGATTTTGTGTGAGAGAGAGAAAGAAGGAGGGAGGGAGAAAGAGAGGTGGGGGGAAGCTGAAGGAGGAAGTAAGAATATTTCCTGCCTGGCTACTGAAGTAAACTCTTCATTGGTAGGCACTTGCTCTGTTAAAATGGCTAATTGAATGTGAACAATTCAGGAACAATGGGTACCCACAAGCATTTGTTACAAGGAAAAAGGAAGATATTGGCACACCCTGCCATACATCAAAAGCATTTCACTAGCACATAGCTTCCAAAAGCTGCAAGTGGGCATTGCACACTGCCCAGAGGCTACCATATCAGACAAGGCAAGTTATGCATTGTAAGGATCACTTGGAGGTGGGAGTTACTTCCAGTATGATCTACCGGATCTCCTGCATGGATTGCTCCTGTGGCTATGTAGGACAGATGAGGGGGAAGCTAACCACCGGACTGCAAAAATACACGTCAGACAAGGAGACCCAAACTCAATGGTAACTCGCAATGAACAAGGACATACATTCAATTTTGCAGCTACTAAGATTGTCAGATGAGCCAGGGATGTGATTGAAGCCTGAGAATAGGGGCCCCTTGTCAGTCAACAGGAGTGCTGATTTACCACCTACTTATCAAGAATTTAGAAGGTGAGGGCTTGGCCACACAAGAAAATGACAGTGGACAACTTAATAGCCACCCATCAACACCCCCAATCAACTACTAAAAGCCACACACAACCAGGCACCACACACTCATCTAGAGAGAAGTTCTCTGAGAATAGGCATGAGTCCAAAAGCTTGGAAGACAAAATGTCATGCCCCTGTTGGAGTCTGACTCTGAGGGAGAGGTGGAACAGCTGACAGGGAGTGGGAGTGTGGCTCTGGTGGTTGTGGAGGAAACTGGGGAAGGGCACAGGCTGGATGGGCATTCAGAGGAAGACCCAGGCCCATCCCCTCTTCCTCCTAGGGCACGCAGGGAGGAGTGGATAAGGGAGAAACGTGAGTGGCATGGTCTATGGGGGAGGAAGGGGCCCTGATCCCCTTCATGGGCTGAAGCTGAGAGGACTGGTTAAAAAGACAAACTGCGCATGGCAAGGCTGCTGGAAGCAAAGCGTGCATTATTCTTGTCGGAGCTTATCTGTGTTTTGGCTTCCTCCCAACTGTGGTTGCTAAGTTATCTGGTAGAAGTCAGCAATTAATCATCCTTGCCTGCTGTAGCAATTCCTTCAGTGTGGTTTGTGTTGGTTTTTTTTATTTCGAATGAACTTTACTTTGAGTGTGGACTGCATTTACTTCCTCCGTAAACTGTTTTCTTTAAGAGTTTGATTTCCAGCTGAGGATAATTGGACATTGGGGCCAAGTTGGAGGCATTAAAGGAACTTTATTCGATTTTTGTGACTTGGTTTTATTTTGGTGTCACGCCCCGGGTCATCACACAAAACCTTTGGTCCCGGTGACGAAACCAGATGAGATCCTGCAACATTATCCCGGGACGCTTATGTTCCCCTTCATTCATGAAAATGGCTACAGGTTGAAAGAGCTGGATCAGTGCATTGAGAGAGCAACCTCCGGGTTCAAAAGGAGGGAAGAATCAGATCATCTGCAAATGGGAAAAGCTTTACTTTCCCTGACTGCCATTTTGTAGAACCCGGAGAGTGATAATATTGTATGCTGAACTTGAAATTCCTGCAAGCTGCAGCCTTTTTCCCTCCCTCCCTCCCTTACTGTTCCTAGCCCCCAAGGTGGAGAAAGATTCAAAAACCGATTAGGCAGCTTCAGAAAGCAAGGTAGCTGGCAGAGCTGTGACATATGAATTACAACTGGGCGACCTGGTGAAATTCATTATTTGAAGCAGAGATCCAATTTCACTGGGGCTTTGATAAGTGGAGTCCCTACACTCATGCCTCAAGGTCAAAAATATGTCCCCGTTGAGTAAAGAGAGCCTCCTGGGCCACAGAGTTGAATTCCTCGATGTCATCATTTTCTGTCTCTTTGTCCGAACCTCTTTATCCGAGGGGGGAAAAAAATCTGTCAAAAAAGTATCTTCCTGTTCTAATAGTTTCCCCCTCCCCTTGATTGAACTCAGTGTTGTTGATGACAAGAAACTGAACTGTGGAACATCTGGGAAATTTATTTTCATTTTTCCAAGTCCGGAACATCTTACATTAAAAAGAGAAAACACAACACTTACAACTAGTCTAATGATAAAGAAAGCTTTTTAAAAACTAGCCAGGGAGTATAAACATCAACATGCAGAAGGAATTTAAAATGGCTGGCTGAGGAATTCTCGGAATTGAAGTCAAGACTATTGTATGTACAAAAATGGAAGGACACTTCAAATCCCACCATGGACAAGTGGTTGTAGAAGCAGATGGAGTTGTCTGAAATGGCAAAATTGGCTATTTTGATTAAAGAAAAAAAAATTATGTACTTTTGTTTCCACATGGAGACGGCCTCTGAACTTTGTTCTTGAAGTAGAAAAGAATAAAACTTTGATTTTAGATTTTAACTATTAGACTGATAAGATTCTTATAGAAATGGCTAGTTTATAGTATTATGAAAAAACAAAAAACTGTGATTTGATGTTAATGCCCCATTTTACTGCAACAGGGGGAGTCAGAAGTCAGTATTTCTTTTTCTTTTTCCTAATCCTTCCTCACTTTTCTTCCCTCCTTCCTCCCCATTGTTTTCCTATTTTCTTTCGTATTTTATATCTTATTTTATCTTATAACTCAATAACGAGAAAAAAAGAAGTTGCCAAGTTTGGAAGACATCTGTTATATAGCATTTGAGACCCCTGAAAGTAGCGGTCTGGATAGTTTTTTCATTGGTCAGGAACAAACTGGCCATTGTACATGATCCATCAAAATTGTGGCATACCAGTAATTGTTCTCGACTCTGCTGTTCCCCACATTCTCAGTTTCCATAGTCTCCATCTGTTCAAAGTTTTCCATATTCCGTATTGGAGATGGGACTCAGGCATAGGTTCTTCCATAAAGTTGCTCTAATTCTCACTATAATTCAAGTTATGGCATTGTTCCATTCAATGGGTTCTGGATTCGATGTCTGGAGAAGGCAATGGGATTGGGTCTAGGATAACTCAGCACAGCCAACTCAGCATGGACAACTCTTCATGGTCAACTTGTTGTGGCCAACTTGCCGCGGGGCAACTTGCCATTGCCAACTCGTTATGAGACAAATCGCCGCTGGAAAAGAGTTACACTAATATCATAGAAATGGTGAAATAGAATCATTAAAGAAAGAATGCCAAAGGAGGGATAAAACAAAATGGAAATGACAAAAATTAAGACAAGAGAGAGAGAGAGACAGAGAGAGAGAGAGAGAGAGAGATAAAAATCCATAGCATGCCAACTTTAGTAAATCTCAACTCTTTCCCAAATCTTATTTTCCCCATAATTCTCTGTTCTACCAAGAGTTGATCTGAGATTATTATCCTTAAAACAAGGACTGTGACATTTGCTAAGCCTGATTTTTTCCCTTCAGAAAGGCCTATTTGCACGTCAGTTCTCATGTTAGCAAAGGAAACATTTCAGAATAATAGAGTTGGAAGGACCATTGTCTGGTTTGGTTCTGCAACCCAACAGGACAGACACAGACTTCAGAGAGTAATTAGGACTGCAGAAAAAACAATTGCTACCAACCTACCTTCAATCAAGGACCTGTATACTGCACGAGTCAAAAAGAGGGCTTTGAAAATATTTACAGACCCCTCACATCCTCGACATAAATTGTTCCAACTCCTTCCCTCAAAACGACACTATAGAGCACTGCACACTAGAACAACTGGACACAAGGACAGTTTTCCCCCGAAAGCCATCACTCTGCTAAACAAATAATTCCCTCAACCCTGTTCAACTATTACAAAGTCTGCACTACTATTACTGTTAATCTTCTCATCACTCCTGATAGCCCATCCCCTCCCACCTGTGACTGTATGGCTGTAACTTTGTCACTGGTATACTTACTTTATATTTATATTGACTGTTTCCTAGTATGATTGATTGCTTATTGTACCCTATGACTATCATTAAGTGCCGTACCTTATGATTCTCGACTCCTGACGAATGTATCTTTTCTTTTATGTATACTGAAAGTATTTACACCAAGACAAATTCCTTGTGTGTTCAATCACACTTGGCCAATAAAGTATTCTATTCTATTCTATTCTATTCTATTCTATTCTATTCTATTCTATTCTATTCTATTCTATTCTATTCTATTCTATTCTATTCTATTCTATTCTATTCTATTCTATTCTTAGTCTAGTCTAGTCTAGTCTATCAAGACCAATGTTCTGCTTAAGTAAGATGACCCTATACTATTTCAAACAAATGGTATCCATCATCAGACGTTGGCAATCATGTTGGTGATCCTATTTTTATCAACAGCCTCATGAAAAAGTGCTGCTGAGTTTTGTCCAAACTTGGATTTTGAAGCCATGATGTTCTTCCTCTGGCTGGACCTCATTTGCTGTCAATCTTTCCCTGGAGGATTAAGTGAAGGATGTCGTATTTTTCTGGGTGTCGCACCACACATCCAAAATATTCTAACTTTCGCTTTTTTATGGTTTTGATGATTTACCTTGGCTTTCCCAGGCAACTCATCACCTCCTCATTTCTGATTCTGTCAACCCAACTTATACGGAACAGCTGCCTGTAAATCCACATTTCAAATACTTCTAGTCTCTTCAAGTGGCTTTCTGTCGAAGACCAACTCTCCACTCCATAGAGCAGGATAGAAAAGATATAGCATCTGACAAGCCTGATCTAGGTGCTTAAGCCACAAAACGTAGAAGATCCAAAGTCTTTCATGCCGACCTAACTTAATCTAGGAATAATTGAGCAGACTTGCTGTCAGAAATGCTAAACTCGTAAAAAACAATCAAGGAGCGAAAGAAATGAGATGAGGTTTGAGCTTTCTCCTGCCCAGCTCAGAAAAGCTCTTAGT
Source organism: Notechis scutatus (assembly GCF_049901735.1). NCBI lineage: Eukaryota > Metazoa > Chordata > Lepidosauria > Squamata > Elapidae > Notechis > Notechis scutatus. The sequence continues at coordinate 80,217,749 of NC_142012.1, forward strand.
TCTTTCAAAGTTCCAAGATTTTTTTTGCAAGCTAAGAATGCTAGGCATCTGAGCAGTAGCAAAGCCACGGCAGGCAAACAAATAATTCTCTGATTATTCCCACACTGGAAGCATCAGGTGGTGATGTACTTCCTGAAATGGTGTTGGCGCTCCTAAAGATGTGTTTAATTTTAAATACTGATATATTGTTTTTAAATGGCAATGTGTGAAACTATCCAGGCAGATGCCGAGATTCTGGTGAGCCGGGAAGACAAATTTGCATGCAAATCTGGAAAATCTTCTAGTCCAACCCCCTGCTAAAGGCAGGAGCCTCATTTTATGTATACTGAAAGTATTTACACCAAGACAAATTCCTTGTGTGTTCAGTCACACTTGGCCAATAAAGTATTCTATTCTATTCTATTCTATTCTATTCTATTCTATTCTATTCTATTCTATTCTATTCTATTCTATTCTATTCTAGTCTAGTCTAGTCTAGTCTAGTCTAGTCTAGTCTAGTCTAGTCTAGTCTAGTCTAGTCTAGTCTAGTCTATCATTCTGGTGAGCTGGGAAGACAAATTTGCATGCAAATCTGGAAAATATATGTGAAAATCAAGGCAACCAGAAAGTGGTTTTGAGATTAAAGCTATATGTGAACTGTTTTTTGGAAGATAGATTAATAGGGCTGGAAGGTACCTCAGAGATCTTCTAGTCCAACCCCCTGCTAAAGGCAGGAGCCTCATAACACCTCAATCAAATGGTTGGTCCAGTCTATTTTTGAAAACCTTCAGTGATGGGGCACTAACAACCCCAGGAGGCAAGCTATTTGACTAATTAATTGTTCTCACTGTCAGAACATTTCTTCTTACTTCTGAGTTGGGTCTCTCTTTTATAAGCTTCCACCAGAGGTGGTCTATTCAGCAGGTTCTGACCAGTTCTGGAGAACCGGTAGCAGAAATTTTGAGTCGTTTGGAGAACCAGCAAATGCCACCTCTGACTGGCTCTGCCAACCCCATCTATTCTCTGCCTCCCATTGAATCCCAGCTGATTGGCTGGGTTCTTCTTTGGTTGCCCTGCACAGGAGAAAGGAGCTGAAAAGCAGGTTAGTGGGGTGGGGGAGGGAATGGGATTTTTCAGTAAACTTCCCCCAGAAGTGGGGAAGAAATGGGTTTTTTTACAGTATCCTTCCCCTGCCATGCCCACCAAACCACACCACGCCCACCAAGTCATGCCCACAGAACCGGTAGTAAAAAATGTATTGAATCCCACCACTGGCTTCCCCCCAATTCTTCTTGTTCTGCCCTCTGGTGCCCAGGAGAATAAGTTCAATCCACTCTTTTTGTGACAGCTCCTCAAGTACTAGAAGACAGCTATATTAATGCACCCAGTTAAGATACCTTTGAATCTGTGTGAACAATTGTTTGGGAGATGCCTTTTTCAGTCCTCGGGAGCAGGAAAATATCAATTCACTTCTTTTCTGGATACGTGCCCCCCAGGAAAATAGCTTGTGAGTCCTCGTTTCAGGAGGCCAGCCTGCTCACTTGCCATAAAAGCTTCCACAATAAACTGAGTGGGATTGGCTTTCAATTATGTACTCATCACCGGCTAAGTCGGCTTGGAGAGAAATTATTTATACCAAATAATTGAATGCATGGCTGCATGAGCAGTGTTTGCATTAATAAAACCCAATTGCAAATCCTAAACAAATCGGTGGCGGAAAAATGGAAGCAAAGCCTCCAGCTCGGTATGCGGTAAGGACCATTGCATTTCCAGCTAAAAGGAATTATTGCCTTTTTTTTCATGTTACCCTCTACTTGTGTTGAAATGACTCTTTCCCCCCCCTTTTTCCTTTCTTCTTGCTTTATCAGTTCTTTGCTGTCACTGAGCATATCCACATCACAAGAAGAGAGGACTGTCAAATGTCTCTGGTTTCAATGCAAACATCAAATCTTCCCCTTGTTCGGATTAATGTTCTGGATCTGAGGCGAGTTTGAAAATACGATTGGGGTGCTTTTGTCCCCCACTTCTTTCTTTTTCTTTTTTTGCAGAGGGCTCTAAAAAGTCATGCAAACAACGAGGAATAAAATATCAGACGACAGATCCCTCCACCAAATCTTGACTTACATGCATGTTTAATCAATAACAGAATAACAGAGTTGAAAGGGACCTTGGAGGTCTTCTAGTCCAACTCCCTGCTCAGAAAAACCCTGGTTCAGGAAACCTGCTGTCTCACTGCTCAGGAAACCTGACCCCATTCCAGACAATTGGTTGTCCAATCTCTTCTTAAAAACTTCCAGTGTTGGAGCATTCACAATGTCTGGAGGCAAGTTGTTCCACTGAGTCATTGTTCTAATTTTCCGGAAAGTTCTTCTTAGTTCTAGGTTGTTTTTCTCCTTGATGAGTTTCCATCCATTGCTTCTTGTCCTGCCCTCAGGTGCTGATTCCTAGATTCAAACAGACCAAAACCTCCCTTCATCAGATGATGTGGTAAGAATTGAGTCCTGTTGACTGGGCATAGGACATGGAAGATTCAGTTGAGATAGTGGAATTCCAGCACATCCTACATTGGAAAAGGTGTTCTTGAGCTCAGCAGTTTAGATTGCAGCAAGAGAACTGAATTTGAGGCGAGTGGTGCAGTGGCTTAGAGGTGGAGCTCTCCACTCGCAATCAGGAGGCTGTGAGTTCAATCCCAGGTAGAGGCAGATATTTCTCTCTCTGGACACAATGAGAATATATCTGCTGAACAAAACTCTGCATTGGTGACAGGAAGGGCATCCAGCCATTAAACACTCTGCTAGCTCTATTCAGTTGCCTAGACTCCACCCTGCAAGGGATTATGGTGTCATAAAAAAGATGATGATGAAGAGAACTGAATTTGAAGGGGCCTCTGATTAGAAGATGGCAAGTACCCGATTAGGGAGAAAGTTTTGTTCTCAGTTGTTGGTGTTGTGAGAAAAGCTGACTTATTCAATTTGGGTCTCACCTTCTGTTGTACCTGCCTTCGGTTCCAAATGTGTGCTTTTCAACTGAAATTTAACAACCGGTTCAGCCGAAGTGGTGCGAACCAGTTGAATCCCAACCACTGGGTTAGGGTATTTCTGAGTGAGCATGTTAAAAAGAGAAAACCAATATTTCTACCTCACCGTGTGCCATCGCTCTTGGTTACAGCTCAATTTGAGTCAGCTTGAGGGAGGAGGTCATTCAGCTTGGAGCTCAAAGCCTTTGGATGTTTGGCAATGACGTTCCAACAATTCAGCCTGCAAGGTGTTAACTTTCCCAGCCGTGCAAATCTCAGCAATGAGAAATAGCTTCCATGCTTCTTTCCTAATGTGTCTTCGTGGCACCTGAAATTACATTGCAGAAATACTATTTTGAACTCCGGCTTCCCTATGGAAAGCTTAGGTCAGGCCAAAGTACCCTGGAGGGATACATTTAGCTGATTAAATCTGATATATTCTAAGTATCTTGCCTTGCTTTTAGCTTTTGCCTGGTCCATTTATTCCACACACGCTAAATTTGTAATCAAACTCAGCACCCACCTATTAGAATGATTACTGCTTTATACTATGTAACGTGTAATGCATAGGCTCAGCTGTTTTCCACATATAAAATATAAGAAGTAAAATGTTCACATCATCGTCTGCTCCATTTAATTATAATCTTTCCCTTCTGCAGCTTCAACGATCAAGACTTCTGTTCTCAAAGAATCACTTTTGGGGGAAGTACGGTATTGATGAAACTTTTTTCAAATTAGCTCTATACCACCTTAGAGATAATTAAACATTCTGGTTTTCTGATCCAGACGATTCTTCCCAATGAACTTTATCACCAAAGTAATCTGGAAACCAGTCACATGAAAATGACCCATTCCCATTGCCATTAATATATAAAAAATCAGAGCAAATCTCACTCCCTTCTAACACTAATGATGTTACCCACTCTGGTAATGAAAGTGTCTATAAGAAAACAACCAAACTCAGAGAGCACCAATGACTCTACAGTCATTGTCCTCCTCCTCTTCCTCCTCCTCCTCCTCCTCCTCCTCCTCCTCCTCCTCCTCCCCCTCCCCCTCTTCCCCAACCACATTTCTTTCTAGCACTGATGATATTACCTAGTTGGGTAATAAAACGTCTGCAAGAAAACAACCCAGCTCAGAGAGCACCAAGGACCCCAACTGTTCAACTCTGAGCTACAAATATTCTCTTCTTTTGATATGACTCATACTTAGAACAGAACTGTTAAGAGGATGAACTTAGCTTGAAGGATTGTCTACTCCAAGTCCAGGCTAAAGGTAAAGAAGGTATCTTAAAGGTAAATAATATTATAAAATGTTTGAACAGAGAGCAATCATATTCACTATCAGTGCTGAGATTCAATTTTTTTTTTACTACCGGTTTTGTGGTGTGGCTTGCTGGGCATAGCAGGGGGAAATCTCCAGTCAGAGGTGGGATTTGCCGTTTCTCCGAACTACTCAAAATTTCTGCTACCGGTTCTCAAGAACTGGTCAGAACCTGCTAAATAACACCTCTCTTCACTATGGATTTCCCTCCCACTGAAGTAGAGTGATGCACCAAAATGGAAACAATCTCAGATAAATGGCAGCACAAAATTCTGATGTCATCCATAATTTTTCCTTAAAAAATAATTCAAAAGAATTATTTTGCCAACATGCATCCTGAACAAGGTCCTTTATGTAAAGCTTATCTTGGATTTAAAAAAAAAAATCATAACAGGAGATGTTTTTCAAAATATTAGCCCCAGGACTGCTGCATTAAATATATAGAGTTGTACCATATATAAATGTTTGCAGATCATAAATTGCTATTAATGACAAATGTGGATTTTTCTATCGTTTTGAAAGTTTGATACAGAAACTACATCAATCCTTGAGATTTTGACATAGACTAAGTTATGAATGAAGTCCTTGTTCCTAAACCACTGTCTTCGTTCCCATTAAAAGCTTATTGTATTGCAGTAATTATTTTTAAACTTGCATCTATACATATTAAGCTTGATCGAATTGTGGTCAATCTTCTCCAAGCATAAAAATACTTCAATCTACCTCCATCAAAGTGAGCCCAATCTACCTTGATCAGTCACTTGGCTTTTAAAAAGTGGGTGTTTTTTTTTAATGTTCAACATTTACTTTTGAAAAATGTAGCAAAGTGCTATGACTACTGGTTAAAAGAAGGGATGAGCAGATTCTGCGGTAGAGTCACTTCAAAGAGATAATTCACTAGAATATTTTTTTCCAAGATCCACAAAGATAAAAATCAGCCTATGCTTCCTCCGCATCTCACAATGCACTTTTTTTCTTTTATAATGAAAATGCACAACTGTCTATTCTCCCATACAATTTTGCAAAAAAAAATATATATTGACAGTCCTCTTTTATCATGAGCTCGATCAATTCTCTCCCTGTTCAGTCTCACAAACACAAACACGTAAACTGTATGTTGGAAGGGGACAGGTGAGTTCTCACCTTCCAAAATTTGGTGAAAATCCCAAACAACTTTTAATAAGTTTTCACACATCCGTACGAATATGAGGGAGGCCTCTTCGTCATCATCTAGATTAAAAACTCCCTTGGCTCTGACTGGAAGAGGTGAAAATAACGTTGGGGAAATATTGGGACAGGGTGAGATGGAACGGGAAAGCCTACGGGAAATTGAAAGGTTATCAGGTTGTCTCGTAGAAGCTGTTACAAGATGGAATAAAACTTGCAGAGCTGCAATGATTATTCCTATTTTAGGAGTTTCCGAGGAACAGCAAATAACGGTGATCATCTAGCAGTATCTAAGGGGCTACCACAAAGAAGAAGAGGTAAATCTTTTCTCCAAAGCACCAGAAGGCAGGACAAGAAGTAAAAGTTGGAAACTAACCTAGGAGTGAAGCAACCTAGAACTAAGGAGGAATTTCCTGACAGTTAGAACAATTAACTTGCCTCCACAAGTTATGGGTGCTCCAACACTGGAGGTTTTTAAGAAGAAATTGGACAACCACTGGACTGGGATAGGGTCCATCCCAGTCCAAATTCTTTCCAGCCCAGTATAAAAATTGATGGAATAAAAATGGGATAAAAGTGGAAGAAGGAAGAGTAAAATGGAAGAAGGAAGGGTTTTGGTTAAATGCGAAGTATGGAAAGGAAGGTAGGATAAAAGCAATGGTAAGCCATTTTCATTACAACATTAATGGATCTCTTATTAGAAACTACTTTGTTTTTAACATTCAAAGGCTTAAGAAAAACTGAATTTCTTCCTAGGTTTGCTGCGTAGACACCATGCTAAGTGCCTCAATGAGGGCCTCAGCAAAGTGGACCATTTATATTTAATAAACCATTTGTTGCATGTTAAGTACCCCAGCCTGTAACTAAAGCACCCATTGAAGTCTAATTATCTTAAAAGGTACATCTAGCTCTTTGTGTAATTAGCTGCACATTACAGATTCAAATCAATGCATTTTCTTCTGTTAACTCAAACTAGAGAGGGGCATTTTATTTATCAATTAAATATCACTGCTCTATCAAATTAATGAGGTATCAATTAAAGTGTGAAAGAGCTATTCATATCTTTGGCAATATCTAATAATTGACATTTAGGCAAGAGCCTTTCATTGTCAACATAGCTGATCTGTGCAGTGGTTTTTCTTTGAAGGGCAAAATAATTGTATTTTCTTGTGGCTGAAGCTTTATACATCACAGCAATACTATTGTTTTGGATTTTATATGGTAGAGAGACAGGTAGATAGGAGATGATAGACAGACAGATAAGATAAAGATAAATGGGTAGATAGAGCTAGATAACTAACTAACTGTTAGTGTAGTCTTACTAAGGCTTTATAGAGTGGTATTAGTACCTCACTTGATCTTGGTCAAATGATTTTATTATATTTTGCAAAGCATATGCCTAAAAAAACAATGTAAACTAGCGATCAAGAGAAAAGATAAAGAGTAAAAATAAAATAGGAAGAAAAGTGGGAAAAGGTATAAAGAAACAGAAAGGAAAACATATATATAGAATGACGTCTGACATTTTCTTTCAAGGATATAAAAGACATTTACCTTAGTTTTAAGACTGTTATAAAATGTCCATTCTGCCCTCCAAAAAAAAGTGGACATACAAATCTTTTTTTCTTCTTTTTTAAATGTTAACAATCATCAAATCCATATGTCAAAATTTGATTTTTCTTCATCTCCTGCAAAAAAAAAAAAAAAAAAAGGCCCACAAAGGCCTTCCAATTATAGATGAATTTCTTCACTGAGTCGTCTCTCTCAAGGGCCATTAACTTAACCATCGCTGCTTGTTTTGATTATTGACATTCATCAATGATTGGAACCCCCTTACGGACTTTCTGTGTAAAGAAAAGAAAGAAAATTGATTTTGTGACTTATGGCTTTGAAGGCAAGAAAGAATAAGGATTGGAAAGAAGGGAATTGTGGTGTAACTTTAGCAAGAGAGAGGCTCGGTTACAATTTTAGGTATTCAAGAGGAAGATTGGAAGTCGTTTCTTTTTATTTCTTTTCGTGTTTCCTGAACTTTTATTTTCTTTTTTTTTTCTCTATCTCCTTTTCTCTTTGTCTTTTCTCTGTCTTTTTCTTTGAGTACGTTTATTATATATGTAAAATATTTTAATGAAAACTTTTTTTAAAAAGAAAAATGGAATGTAGACTGGAAACAACTGGTTTAAGGGCTGGAGGAATATAGAAAAATAAAGGTTCTCCTTGCACATGCGTGCTAGTCATTTCTGGCTCTAGGGGTTGGTGCTCATCTCAGTTACAAAGGCGAAGAAGAGCCAGCGCTGTCTGAAGACGTCTCCGTGGTCACGTGACTGGTATGACTGAATGCTAAAGGTGAATGGAACGCTGTTTCCTTCCCAGCAAAGGGGTCCCTATTTTTCTACTTGCATTTTTTACATGCTTTCAAACTGCTAGGTTGGCAGAAGCTGGGACAAGTAATGGGAGCTCAATCCATTACGCGGCGCTAGGGATTCGAACCGCCAAACTGCCAACCTTTCTGATCAAGAAGCTCAGCATCTTAGCCACTGAGCCACCATGTCTCCTATGTAGCCTAGAAATAACTGGTTTAAGGACCGGAGAACTATAGAAAGGTAAAGGTTTCCCTCGCACATGCGTGCTAGTTGTTTCTGGCTCTTGAGGGCAGTGCTCATCTCCATTTCAAAGCTGAAGAGCCAGCGCTGTCCGAAGATATCTCCGTGGTCATGTGGCTGGCAGGACTAAATGCTGAAGGTTCATGGAACACTGTTCCCTTTCCACCAACGGGGTCCCTATTTTTCTACTTGCATTTTTTATCTGCTTTCAAACTGCTAGTTTGGCAGAAGCTGGGACATGTAACGGGAGCTCACTCTGTCACGTGGTGCTAGGGATTCAAACTGCTGAACTGCTGACCTTTCTGATCAACAAGCTCAGTGTCTTAGTTACTGAGACACCACGTTCCCTATGTAGCCTGGAAACAACTGGTTTAAGGACTGGAGAAATATTTATTTTTATTTTACTTGGGTTGTTAATTGCTTACAAGATAATAGGTATAAGTAAAAACATAGTTATTGTTATGTCTGGGCATGTGGGCGCAAGAACGGAGACGAGGCATCGAAATAATGACTCCAACTCTTTATTAGTGACTTCAGAACAGAGCAAAAGACTTGGGCAGCAGCAGCTCCTTTTATAGAGCTGGCTGCTGTCACAACACCCAATGATTTGAGTTTGCCGCACTGGAAGTGTCCAATCAGCGGCAATCCGCTGTCAGCCAATCAGATCAGCCAAAAGCAACCAATCCCGATCCGCTATCAGCGGGCCAATCAGAAATGCAGGTTTACAAACCTGTCGTGGAAAGAAAACTATTAGCGTTGCAAGCCAACGAGCTCGCTTAGTTCGGAACACCCCTTCCCCCAAGGTTCCGTCTCAAGGGTGGGGTGATGTATTCTCGCAGGTAGGCAGGTCGTCTCACCTGTCTACCTGATCTGCGTTGCTCTACCAGTCTTTGCCCGGACTCTGGTTCCAGTGGGCTGTTCGTTGAACTCGGTGGCGATGAGGTTCTGCCTTCTCCGCTGGGTGACTCGGGGTTGTCATCTCTACTCCCATCAAGGCTGTCATCCGGATTCTCTGGGTTCGCCGACGCCGCAGTGCTGCTTCGTGAAGAGATGACCATCTGCCCCGGCTCATCTTCGGAAGGTGAATATCCTAGGTTTGGTTGCGCTGATTGCTGGGTTTCGAGTACTGGGTCGGATACTAGTTCTTTTCCGGCCCCCTCGATTTCCCTTCCGCACCAGGTTTGAAGTTCAGGGCTTGTGACGGGGGTAGGTGCCAGTCTGGAGCGTAGTTGGTCGATATGGTGCTTCCACAATTTCCCATCAGCAGTTTGTAAATGGTAGGAACGGGGCCCCGTAAGTTGAGTTATGGTAGCAGGGACCCACAATGGGTCATCGGAAAAGTTTTTTGCAAAAACTGGATCGCCTACCTTGAACGTGCGATACTTGCTGTTGGAAACCAGGGGCTTTTCCGGCGTATAGGCAGGGTGTAGGCGGTCAAGGTGTGATCGAAGTTCGGCCATCAGGAGTTCGGCTGGGGTTTTGTTCGTGGTGCTGTTTGGAGTAATATGTTGGAGGAGAAGCATCCTGGTCACCTTGTCATGGATGTTTCCTTGCTCCATCTTGTGTAAAGTTTTCTTTGTGAATTGGACCATTCGTTCAGCCCTGCCGTTGGCCGCAGGATGAGCTGGCGATGTTAAAGTGTGGCGTATTCCCCGGTCCGCTAGGTACTGTTCAAATGCCAAGGCAGTGAATTGGGGGCCATTGTCTGAGACCAAGACATCTGGCAACCCGTGTGTAGCAAATAGTCTGTTGAGCTTTTTAATAACTGCCTCTGTGTTGGTGCTCTTCATTTTGTGGACCTCAAGCCAGTTAGAATAGGCATCTACAGTTATGAGAAATGTATGCCCCTTGGTGGGTCCCGCAAAATCAATGTGGATACGTGACCAGGGACCCCGGGGTGCTTCCCATTCTGTCGGTGGTGCTTTTGGTGGAGCGGAGCGAGTTTCCTGGCACTTGTTGCAGGTTGCCACCCAGGTTTCTATTTGTTTATCTATACCTGGCCACCAAGCGTAGCTCCGTGCCAGTGCTTTCATTCGAATGATGCCTGGATGTCCGTCATGCAATAGCTTTAGGACCTTATGTTGTAGTCTCTCTGGGATGATGACTCTGTCTCCCCACAGGACACATCCTTTTTGGGAGAACAGTTCTGTCTGCCTGTGTTTGAAAGGCTTAAAGGTATCGTTGGGTTGGTTGTCAGGCCAACCTCTTTCTACCCAGCTGAGGACTCGTGACAAACAAGGGTCCTTTCTTGTTTCCGAGGCAATGTCTTGTGCAGTCAGTGGTGGTGAAGGAAGTGTCTCGATTTGTAGTGTAGATAAGGTTGGAGCTGGGTCATCTAGGACTTCTGGTAATGGAGAGCGGCTCAAAGCGTCTGCGTGGGGAATGGCTTTTCCCAGTCGGTGTAGCAGTTGGTAATCGTATGTGGCTAGAAACTCTGACCAGCGTGTCATTCTTGGCGATAAGATGTGGGGAGTTTATTTCCCGCCAAGATGCCAAGTAATGGTTTGTGGTCGGTGATTATAGAAAAGGATCTTCCATATACATACTCATGGAATTGTTTGATCGCAGACACAATAGCGAGAGCCTCTTTATCAAGTTGGCTATAGTTTCTCTCAGTTTTAGATAAAGTTCTTGAAAAAAACGCAATAGGTGCCTCAGTACCGTTTGGCAGGACGTGGCTCAGAATGGTTCCTACTCCAAATGGTGAGGCGTCACAGGTGACAGTTAAAGGTAAAGTCTCGTTATATTGTATCAATACAGCATCTGATGTTAAAAGGTCTTTTACTTGCTGAAAGGCTCGCTCTTCTCGATGTCCCCAGACCCAGGAAGCCTTCTTGTCGAGGAGTCTATGCAGGGGTTCAGCAACAGTCGCCTTCTGGGGTAGAAAGATGTTATAAAAGTTGATGAGTCCCAGGAAGGCTTGGAGATCTGTTTTGTTTTTAGGTCTCGGGGCGTTTTTTATTGCAGCCAATTTTTTTTCAGTAGGGTGAATTCCCTGTTTGTCAAGAAGGTACCCAAGGAATTCAACCCTCTCAGTACACAGTTGACACTTGTCCTTTTTGACCTTCAGGCCAGCGTCTTTGAATTTTTGGAGGACCAATCGTAGTCATTTTTCTAGTAGGCTTCTAGTGGGGGCGGCTATTAGGACATCATTGAAGTATGGTACGACCCCTTTTATGCCTTGTAGCAATCTCTCCATCAGAATTTGGAAGATGCCCGGTGCTATACTCACTCCGAATTGGAGTCTATTACACTTGAATGCACCTCTGTGCGTGACTATAGTTTGGGCTTCTGCAGTCTCTGCGTCTACGGGCAACTGCTGGTACGCCTGGGCTAAGTCCAATTTCGCGAATATTTTTCCGCCCCCAAGGGAGTGAAGAAGGTGTTGGACCACAGGCATGGGGTAAGCGCTCTGCTGAAGTGCATGATTTAGGGTGGCCTTGTAATCCCCATAAATTCTCAAAGATCCGTCAGGCTTTATGGGGGTCACAATTGGGGTCTCCCATCGGGCGTGGTCAATCGGTTCCAACATGCCATGGGCTATTAATTTGTCCAATTGTTCATCAATCTTTGGTTTAAGTGCAAATGGCACTCGGCGAGGCTTAAGGTGAATGGGCGCAATATCGGGGCTGAGATTAAACGATATAGGGGACCCCTTGTACTTGCCTAGCTTCTCGGAAAAAAAACGTCCTGGAATTCCTGGATGAGGGCAGCTTCCCAGTCATCGCTTTCGGTGTGATAGATGCCAGCTAGTTCAATCCCTAGTGGCGTGAACCACTGCAAGCCTAACAAGCTGGGCCGATCTCTATCGACAACGGTGAGTGGTAGGGTTGCAGTGTGGTCTTTGAAAGAGACTTGGACATGGCTGGAACTGGCAACTGGAATTCTGTTTCCTTGGTAGTCTTTTAATATGACTTTCTGAGTGCTGAGGTCCTGGCGACAGATGTCAGGGATCAGCTGTCTGAGGGTTTTCCAGGATACCATCGATAGGGACGACCCGGAGTCGACTTCCATAACGCATGGCCGATTCTCTATGGTGACCTTCACTCGGATTTTCCTTGCATCAAGGGATGAAGCGTGGCCGATGGTGATGGTTTGGTGCACCTCTTCTCGTCTAGTAGAAGTGGCTGGTGTTCGGTTTCTGTAGTAGTGGTGCCATGGGTTGCTTGGGCGGTCCTGATTCACTGGTGGGTGCTTGATGTCTGCCGGAAATTATTTTCTCTTCGGTTTGGGCTGGACCCTCGCTTGCTTCTGCAGGCCTTTGCAATGTGGCCCCTCTTTCCACAGGAACGGCAGAGTGCGTCTAGGAATTTGCAGTCTGATCGCGGGTGATTTCCCCCGCATCCGGAACATTGATACGAGGGCTTGCGATTCCGCTGGTCCCACTGATCGCGTTCTGACCTGAATCTGTTGACCTCCTCTTCCTCACTTTCTGATGAGGATTCGAGGTCTTCATGATGGGTGGTCGATGTGTGCCTTTCGGAAAGAGGCGTAGTGTCACTGGCGACTTGGCGGTGCGGTGCGTTCGCTCGGCACATTTGAGCTGCTGACTTCCTGGTTGCTTCTGCTGCAGTAGCATCGGCGATGACATCTGCGAGGCCGATGTCCCCCTTCGCCATAATCTTGCTCTGGGTCGTGGGGTCTTTTAGACCCAGGACAATTCGATCTCTCATGGCTTCTTCGAGGTTTGCGAAGCCACAGAGTCCTCCCAGGTTCCTGAGGTCCACGATGAAGTCCCCAACACTTTCGCTTTCCTGTTGGTCCCTCTGGTAAAACTCGTGTCTCCTTATGAGTGTTGGCACCGCTGGGGCATAATGGGCCCGGAGGATTGGGGCGAGGTTGTCCCAGTCCATTGTCTTGACTTCCGCTGGTTTTGCAAGCGCCTTCGCCATCTTAAAAACGGCGGGACCGCAATGGGTCAAGAATACAGCTCGTTTCTTGCCAGGCATAGCATCCTTTAGATTGTTGGTCTCCAGGAACATCTGGAACCTATCTCCGCATCCCATCCTCGTCGCCAGTGTTATGTCTGGGCATGTGGGCGCAAGAACGGAGACGAGGCATCGAAATAGTGACTCCAACTCTTTATTAGTGACTTCAGAACAGAGCAAAAGACTTGGGCAGCAGCAGTTCCTTTTATAGAGCTGGCTGCTGTCACAACACCCAATGATTTGAGTTTGCCGCGCTGGAAGCGTCCAATCAGCGGCGATCCGCTGTCAGCCAATCAGATCAGCCAAAAGCGACCAATCCCGATCCGCTATCAGCGGGCCAATCAGAAGTGCAGGTTTACAAACCTGTTGTGGAAAGAAAACTATTAGCATTGCAAGCCAACGAGCTCACTTAGTTCGGAACAGTTATGAATACATGGATACATATAAGAAAAATAAAAGAAACAATAGGACAGGGAGGGTAGGCACATTGGTGCGCTTATGCACCCCCCTACAGACCTCTTAGGAAAGGAGTGAGGTCAACAGCAGACAGTCTAAGGTTAAAGTTTTTGGGGTTTGGGGAAGAAATCACAGAGTCAGGTAGAGTATTCCAGACATTGACCACTCTGTTGCTGAAGTCGTATTTCCTGCAATCAAGTTTGGTGCGATTAACCTTGAGTTTGTATCTATTGTTTGCTCTTGTATTGTTATGGTGGAAGCTGAAGTATTCATTGACAGGTAGGACATTGCAATGTATGATTTTATATACTATACTTAGATCGCACTGAAGGCAGGCCTAGTTCTAGGTTTTCTAGGTCTAGAATTTCGAGTCTGGTGGCATAAGGTATTCTGCAACGAGTAGAGGAGTGGAGAACTCTTCTTGTGAAATATTTCTGGACTTTCTCAACTGTGTTACTATCAGATACATAATGTGGGTTCCAGACTGATGAGCTGTATTCGAGTATTGGTCTAGCAAACATTTTGTATGTTCTAGTTATTAATGTGATATTACCAGAGAAAAAGTTACATAAGATTAGGTTTACAACTCTTAATGCCTTTTTGGCTATGTAGTTACAGTGGGCTCTAGCACTTAGATCATTAGAGATGAGTATTCCAAGGTCCTTTACAGAGCTTGGATCATCAACGAGGTCTTGACTATTCAGCCTGTATTTTATTTTCAGATTTTTTTTGCCAATATGTAAGACAGAGCATTTGTTTGTTGAGATTTGTAGTTGCCATTTGTTTGACCATTCTGATACATAGTGGAGGTCGAGATCAATAGTGAATGCAATATATTGCTAAACGGAAGGCATTTAACTTGGCTACTGTACAGGTAGTCCTGAACTTAACAACAGTTCATTTAGTGATTGTCTGAAGTTACCGCAGTACTGAAAAAAGTGACATGACCATTTTTCACACTTACGACCTTTGCAATCATCCCTGTGATCATGTGAACAAAATTCAATGGGTTCATATTTATGACCATTGCTATGCCCTTGGTCACATGATTTCTAAAAGAAAATCCAGCTGCGACTAGCATTCAGTGCAGTTTTTAATAGCTTTAGAAGTCTTGAGCCTGGAAAGGACCTTGGAGGTCTTCTAGTCCAGCCCCCTGCTCATTCCCCCCTTTTGAGACCTCCTGACAACCAAAATCAATGGGGAAGCTGGTTTCCTTTAACAACAGTGTTACTAACTTAACAAATGCAGTGATTCACTTAACAACGGTGGCGAGAAAGGTTGTAAAATGGGGCAAAGCTCACTTAACAAGTGTCTCCTTTTAGCCATGGAAATTTCAGCCTCCATTGTGGTCATGAGTCGAGGAATATCTGTATTCCCTTGGCTACTGGCTTTCTACCATAACTTGAAGTATGATCGAAAAGTATTTTCTGTGAGAATGGATTTAGTTCCCTGTTGGTTGAAACTTAACGCAGGTTGGCAAGTCAATCAATGTTGTGTTCCTTGGATTGTTTCTTGAAGCAGTTCCTTGAAACCCGAGTCTTCTGAGGAGCCCTGAGATTTTCTGAGCATATGGGGACACACCAAAAAGACACTTCCCTTTCAGTTGCCAACTGATGCATGACTTCGGGATACAGATCCACAGGGGCAAAACTTCTCATCAGATGATTCCCATGAGCCTAACTCAGACGGTTGTCCTCCTGCAATCAAAGAGAACTTCTTCCATTTTCAACAGTGCTGGCATATGCCTAGTCAGGTTCTATCGCCATTCACCCCATTTACATCGCTTTAGCATTCTATCTGTACCACCTGTCCAGTCCTCGGTATACTGACTACTTCTTGTAATCAGTCCTCCATGGATAATTTGAGGACTATCCTCCTCCTCCTCCTCCTCCTCCTCCTCCTCTTCCTCTTCCTCTTCCTCCTCCTCATCCTCCACCTTCTCCTCCTCCTCTTCCTTCTCCTTCTCCCCTACTCCCCTTTCCTACTCCCCTCCCCCTTTCTCCTCCCCCTCCCTCCTGATGGCTTCATGAAAACATCTATGCAGTTTTCTTGACAACAATATTCTTGAAGTGATAATCTTCCTCCTCCTCCTCCTCCTCCTCCTCCTCCTCCTCCTCCTCCTCCTCCTCCTCCTCCTCCCTCCTCCCTCCTCCTCCTCCTCCTCCTCCTCCTCCTCCTCCTCCTCCTCATCTTCCTCCTCTTCTTCCTCCTCCTCCCTCCTGATGGCTTCATGAAAACATCTATGCAGTTTTCTTGACAACAATATTTCTGAAGTGATCTTCTTCTTCCTCTTCCTCTCCTCCTCTTTTGTGTGTTGAAGGACCGTATTTAAGAATATTTATCCGATATGTTTTTGAGCCACTTTGGGTTAAGATGGCTGGATCCACGTTTGAAACAAGCTTGATGAGCACCTGCAGTTCTGCTTACGCTCTTTACCACACTGAGAATGTCAGTGGTAGTCCTTGGACCACCAGTTTCTACTGCCTATTACGGAGAGCAGCAGCTTGCACTCATAGGGAACGGTTAACACAATTTGTTGGACCCATTAAGCAAAAAATCCATCTCCATCCTGCCAAATAGCTTTCTTTTCTCTCAAGAGCCCAAAGGTGTGCAGGACAAGACCATGGAAACTCATTTTCACCGGTGACCTAATCAAAGCACTGAACCCGTATATCCCTTGATGAACGGCTACCACACCTATTTTTCATTTGGAAACCCATTTGGAGAGCACATAGACCTTTTCCCCCCCTGAGAGGAGATGTCAACTTGATGTACAGCAGCACCAAATGAGGCCGTAATGTATGTGATATTCATGGACTAGCGAATCGGGGCTAGTTTACTATGAAATGAATTACGGGCAAAAACAAATGGATGGGCTCCTAACCCAGACCCCATTTGACTTTAAAAACAGGGTCAACCAGACAAAATCTCTAGAAGGTGTTGATATCCAACACTTCCCTAATGATCCTGTCATTTCCCTGGGAAATAAAAGGGTCTTCAAGGGTGGTGGGAGCTTTTGCACTCCTTTTAGATCAAAGCATTGAAAGAGGAATTGCAAATGGTGAGAATTTTGGACGGCTATATTGACATCAGGGGAAGAAGTCATCAGGCCGAGGGCTTGGAAAAAGGAGTGGGGAGGAGGGAATGAATGTCGCCTCTGAATTAAAGCCTTCCTTGGTAAGAGCTAGGAAGACTTAACACCAATTCTGTCACAACCCCTGATGGATAAATTAGCACTGCTTTGGTTTATTACAGAGGTGGGGGTGGGGGCTGTTTCTCAACAGATAGAACAGGCAGGTGGCTTCTAGACATGTTTTTGGAGCAGCTTCTTCTGAAAAGGGTTAATTTGTGACAATGTGTAGTGAAATAAATCCAGCCAATTGGTTCTTAAACCTTTTAGCCCACCTAATTTTTCCTTCATAGTGACTTATTCTACTGAAGCATCTAAGAAGATTATCATCCTGTTCTTAGTGTCTTCAAGCAAGCAGTGGATGTTCACCTGAATATCAATCTACATTGCTTGCTCGCTCTCTTTTTCTTCTCTCTTCTCTCTCTCCCCTCGGTTTCTCTCTCTCTCTCTCTCTTTCCCCCCTCTCTCCTCTGTCTCTCTCTTCTCTTTCTCCCCTCTCTGTCTCTCTCTCTCTCTAGCTTTCTCTCTCTCTCCCCTCTCTTTCCCCTCTCTCTCCTCTGTCTCTGTCTGCCTCTGTCTCTCTGCCTCTGTCTCTGTCTTCTCTCTCTCCCCTCTCTGTGTCTGTCTTTGTCTCTTTCTCCTCTCTCTCCCCTCTCTTCCCTCTCTCTGTCTCTCTATCTCTCTTCTCTCTCTCTTTCTCTTCTCTCTCTCTCTCTCTCTCCCCTCTCTGTGTCTGTCTGTCTTTGTCTCTTTCTCCTCTCTCTCCCCTCTCTTCTCTCTCTCTGTCTCTCTCTCTCTCTGTCTCTGTCTCTTTCTCTTCTCTCTGTGTCTGTCTGTCTTTGTCTCTTTCTCCTCTCTCTCCCCTCTCTTCCCTCTCTCTGTCTCTCTCTCTCTCTGTCTCTGTCTCTTTCTCTTCTCTCTTCTCTCTCTCTCCCCTCTCTGTGTCTGTCTGTTTTTGTCTCTGTCTCGTTCTTCTCTCTCTTCTCTCTCTCTCCCCTCTCTTTGTCTCCCTCACACACCTAAACTGTCTCCTATCCTAGTTCTATTGAGCAGAAACCTTGAATCTGACATTAAATAGCATGTGAATTATGTTAGGCAATTTTTTCTATATAGAGTCTTGAGGACCAATGTCAAAATGGGGTTTCCTACCCAAGCTGCATATTTTCAGGTTAAAGGCTGTCTTTGCAGCATTTCTCTTTTTAGCCCAGATCAGAACAGCAACTTTAGCTCAATTTAGACTCACCTTGGTGAATGAAATGGGACAACTCACCATGGCCAACTCACTATGTCCAACTTGCCATCTGTCAGAAATGGCACCAGCGGGTGGGGTGGGACTAGATGACCTACAAGGCCTTCCAACTCTGTTAACCTGTTAATTCATCTTTGGGGGGTTAAATGTATTTCCTTTATCCCCACCTTTGGGAATAATTTGATGTAGAGGAATATGGTATTTCTTTAACCATCTCCAGACTCATCAATATTCTGCCCTTGCTTTTATGCTTGCTGCTGTAATACAAATTGACAATTTATGGCCTTTCCTGATTTAAGGATTCTTCTGCTCCAGACATGTTCCTTTGAGCCCCTGCAGAGAGGCCCGTGTGATGCAGTCAAAAAGACATACATTGCATTTAGAATTAGCTTGAACCATTTGTGGTTGCCTTTTATCTGTTTGTGCCTTTTTGAGCTTTTCTGGAGCACTGCTTTTTTTTTCAAGGACAAAATCCATTGTATGGTGGAGTGCTAAAAGAAATTGTAAGCATAGAAGGGTTAGGAACCCTTTAACAGATTTAACAGATTAACAGAGTTGGAAGGGACCTTGGAGACCATCTAGGCCAACCCCCTGCCCTCAAATTAGTCAGACTCCGAACCCCATATCTTACAGCAGTTTTATAAATTATATGAAATTATCACCTAGTAAGTATATATAATGACTATTATTAAGTGTTGTACCTGATGATTATTGACTCTTGAAGAATGTATCTTTTCTTTTATGTACACTGAGAGCATTTGCACCAAGACAAATTCCTTGTGTGTCCAATCACACTTGGCCAATAAATAATTCTATTCTATTCTATTCTATTTGGTTCTGTTCTGTTCTGTTCTGTTCTGTTCTGTTCTACTCTACTCTACTCTACTCTACTCTACTCTACTCTACTCTACTCTACTCTATTCTATTCTATTCCATTCCATTCCATTCACTATTCTATTCTATTCTACTCTACTCTACTCTACTTTACTCCACTCCACTCCACTCCACTCCACTCCACTCCACTCCACTCCATTCCATTCCATTCCATTCCATTCCATTCCATTCTATTCTATTCTATTCTATTCTATTCTATTCTATTCTATTCTATTCTATTCTATTCTATTCTATTCTATTCTATTCTATTCTATTACATTACATTGTAACCTTAAGGTAGAAGAATTAGATGTGATGATCACCATAAAGATGAAAACTACAAGCTGAGTTCAGTTCTCCACCTCTCCATGTTAAGATGCTTTGATGGAACATATAAAGGAGTTAAATTTCCACTCAGTTGCAGAAATCCAGTGGAGTTCTATTGATAGGAATGTAGAACCTGAGCTCACACAGCTTTTCCCCAAAACTCTGGAACGTATCCAAAGCCCCAGCAAATGTTACCACTGACAAATCAGGAACAATCACACAGCCAATAGTTTCATGATCTGAATGCAACTAATAGAAATATCATTTAAGGTCATTGAATATACTGTATGCAGCTGTTAATTTTATTACTTGGTTTACTTTTGCTTTAATCATGCCACAGATGTCTTATTAATTTGGGAGTATCCTACCCAGATAAACTACCAAGAGTTGCGATCTTGCAGTGATAGATATATTCAGTTGATCAATAAAGAAGTAAATTTTCCTTGAGTTAAGTTCACTCCTGATGCCTTCGCACCTATTCACTAGAACCGGTTGTTAACATTCTAAGCAGTTCAGAGAACCGGTTGTTAGAAGAAATTACTGGCCTAATCCTGTAAGGAAGGCAGGAAGGAAACATTCTGGTGTTGCTTACAGAAACTGCCTCTCAATTAACCCTTATTACATTCTTGGCAGGACTGGAATTCCTGTCTCAGGAACATCTCTGGAGTTTTTTCCCCCTCCTTTGCTGATACTTTGCTTGTGTGGAGTGACCATTCAAAGTTACAATGGCACTGAAAAAAGTGATTTATAACCATTTTTCACACTTACGACTGTTGCAGCATCTCCACAAGTCATGAGAGGCCAGGCGAGGAGATGCGTGCCTCGATGTGAGTGATATTGAGTTGGCCACGTCCACCCAGTCACATGACAACGAAACTATGCCCACCAACTAAGCCACGCCCACAGAACCGGTTGTTAAAAAATTTGAATCCCACCTCCGATCCATGCAGTTTTCTTGACAACAGTGTTGCCGAAGTGATTAGAGCTTCTTCTTCTTCTTCTTCTTCTTCTTCTTCTTCTTCTTCTTCTTCTTCTTCTTCTTCTTCTTCTTCTTCTTCTTCTTCTTCTTCTTCTTCTTCTTCTCCTCCTCCTCCTCCTCCTCCTCCTCCTCCTCCTCCTCCTCCTCCTCCTCCTCCTCCTCCTCCTTCTTCTTCTTTCTCCCTCTGTTATTTACAAACAGCAGCACCAACTTTATATAACTATACGTTACTTTAAATATTTTAAAATGAACTTTAAAACAAACTTTTCTACAGAGCTGTTGCTGCTAATGGCCTCAGGGTGCATAGAAGTCAGAATCCAGTTGAATGGTCCCATGCTTTCCCTTTTCCATATGTTTAGTTTTTTTAATCATTGTTAATAATTTTACCACTGAATCTTATATTTCATCAAGTTTGATATTATCTTCTTCCTAGCTTTATGCATTCCTTGCCACGCCACTAAAATGTCAGTTCTAGTCCTCAGGGAAACAATGCAAATTCCATTCATGGAAGAGTGAAACAGCTGATCAACAGTGCTGGAGGGAATATGCTATAAAATATATAAGGCTTGGAGTCTACTACATAGTTTTTTAAAATTATTACTGTCCCTATTCCTTTTCCTGGAGTTTTCTTCCTTCGTTCCTTCCTTCGTTCCTTCCCTCCCTCCCTCCCTCCCTCCCTTCCTTACCTCCCTCCTTTCCTTCCTTTCTTCCTCCCTCCCTCCCTTCTTTCCTCCCTCCCTCCTTTTCTTCTTCAATTTATGACAGTTCCTTTTTCAAAGTTTGAATTTGTCATAGCTACATGACAATTACTGCCAATTACTAAATCACTTATGATTTAAAACATTATTTGTTCAATAAACTTCCATGGTTGGAGTCACTATGTATTGTTTAGATAATCTACTTGGGTTTATCTCCAGTAAATGTGTAGGAGCTGCAGTTCCAATTGCCCTTTAAATAATTATTCAAATGCTGTAATAAGTAGCCTCAATTTTCTTTTTTTTCTTTTCCAGTACCTCTATTGACTTGAAAACATTCATTCTCTTAGAATGTTTTGTCTTTTCTTTAAGAGTGTGACTCATAATTGATGGCTTCATAGTAGCTGTTTTTCCCCCTATTCACTTTCAAATCCTTTCATATTGCTCTTGAAACACAACATCTCAAGGGAAATATCTATGAATGTTTTCCACACATGGTTGACTTTTCTCTCGTCTTCAATACTGCTTCTGGCCATTTGAATACATGGGTGGAAGCTCCAGCATGCTATTCAGAGCCCTGTGTGATGTGGTAGATCTCTGAAACCCAGAAAAAAAATGGATCTTGAGGTTGATCCATCTCCAAAAATGTGATGAATGTGAAACCTGGAACTAGCACCCTTGTGTTTGATTGTCTTCTCTCTGCCTGCTGGACCAGAGAGAGTATTTTAACATACTGCACCTCTGTATGGTTTGTCAATTGCACAGTGGCAGATAGGAAAGCACTCCAGAGGGTTAACGTCATTGCCCAGAAGATCATTGGTTGCCCTCTCCCCTCTTTGGTAGAGCTTTATAGCTCCCATTGCCTTAGGAAAGCTCAAAACATTCTCAAAGATCCATCTCATCCTGGGAACCCTTTTTTTTTGAACTATTACCATCTGGCAAATGGTACAGAATAATAAAAACAGGGACAAATAGGCTGAAAAACAGCTTCTATCCCAGGGCAGTAGCCCTTTTGAATTCTGTTGTATAGTGCAGTGTTGGTGTGGTGTCGGGGGTTTCCGGTTTAATGTGTGAAGGGTGAAGGATGTGTGTTTGTGTTTATTTTCATGGTCATGGTCATGATGTGCACCAAAGATGGTGTTGGATTTCGTTATACGAGGTGCAATGACAATAAAGTAAAGTAAACTAAACTAAAACTAAACTATAGCTGTAAAGAGATGTCTTTGTTTTGATCTCCATTATAGAACTTGTGTATTCTGTAGACATAAGTTCTGCTAATTTGCTAATGGAGAGAACTACAGTCTCTTTGTATTGGAAGAAATTCATGTGAGAGCCTGAACTATCGAACATGGAAAAGAGGAAGAACATACAGTATTTTTGTCCAAAATCCTAGAATGGCAGTGTGGCTACATAGTATTTCATCATTCCAACCACATCTCTGCTAAGACAAGAGACGGTATAACCATATCTATATTGTCTTTATCTTGTTCTTACAAGGTTCTTCTGTTGACTCATCTTGCATTTCCTACTGAGCCTTTTGGGTTCCTTGAAGTTTCCTAACCCTTATTGTTTTTTCACATAGAGTGGCATGATGGCCTAGTGGTGAAGACTCTCACCTTTCGTTCAGAAGGTTGAGAGTTCAATTCCAGGTAGTGGCAGATGTTTCTCTCCTATGGCGCAAAGAGATAATATCTGTTGCACAACTCCATGTGGCATCAGGAAGGAAGGCATCATTCGGCCAGTAAATGCTCAGCTCCCTCCAGTCACCTCGAATTAAGATCCAGACCCTACCCCGAATTAAGGGTTTACAGGGTTTAAAAAGGGAGGAGTTTGTATTGCTTCTTCACATTCTCATTCCAGCTTCACTAAGTGGAGATAGAGATGGGCCTGCATACACTCGCTATTTTTGTCTTTGCTTTTCACAGAGCCTTGGTCCCATTTCCATCCCTACTCTGATTGATTGATTGATTGGATTAGAAGAACTGCAAGGTCCATTCCACTCGATTAATTCTATGTTCCATTAGATTCTGATATATGCAAGTCCAACTTTAGATCAGAATCTAATAGAACACAGAATTATGTGCCTTAGACTGACTCTAGCAGCCAAGTAAAGTAAAGAGAGGTTGGGAGACTGAGATTCACTGCCAAGCCCTGGTCCAAGAAGGCTGACACTTCAGAGAAACATCTTAACTCCTTCTGAGTTTAGGTAAAGCTTCAGGAAAATGATCACCTAAGATGGTGTTTATAGTGATGGATATTAGAAAATTGAATGCTGGGAGCAATGCAGAAGCCTGGTCTGTGTTTATATCATTATAAAAGCAAACCCAAAATGTTGTTGTTTACTTCCCATAAGAACATTAACCCAACTTC
Organism: Notechis scutatus; assembly: GCF_049901735.1. Lineage (NCBI taxonomy): Eukaryota > Metazoa > Chordata > Lepidosauria > Squamata > Elapidae > Notechis > Notechis scutatus. The sequence continues at coordinate 80,240,841 of NC_142012.1, forward strand.
CAGTTTAATTTCTGGGCCAGGGTAAGATGGAGCAGTAGATAGAAGTCAGCCACCAAGCAACGGTGGATGATTTTGACACAGACCAGTGTGTTCATACCTACAGGGAGAAGATGCTTTCATGGTGAAGAGTTGAAGAGAAGCAAAATTCATTTCTGTCATACAAAATGAGAGAAGCTTAACTGAAAATTCTTGGATGGTGATGCTGTTTCGTGTCCAGTCACCATACATCATTTAGCACATTATATTTCTGCTTCTCAAGTTAAAGAGAAGATTGCAAGCACAATTCCATTAGACTTTTCAAATGGCCACTGATTTCACTTGGAACACTGAATGATCAATATTACTTAATACCACTTTGGGGCATCGTAAATACCAACAGCCCCCAAAAGATAAAATGCTACCTGGGTGTAGGCCATTAGGGTTGGATATGATGCTACCCTTATTCCAATATCTATTATGAAGCTGGAGTAATTGCACACAAATAATAATAGAATCTGCATACTAGACAAAGTGAGAACATAATTTATAATAAATCCCAGACATATCCTTTGAACAGGAACGCATGAAAATCTTATTCAATAGAGTAACACGCTATTCTTGATGAATGAAAACTATAGTCTGTAGTACCAATGGTTCCTGAGGTCATCAGCTATACTATTTATGTATTGGACCATATGCATAATAGACGACAGCTACTTCTTGTGTTTGTGGGAGTTGAGGAAGCCAGGAGGGAAGGAGGATATAAGAAAAAAATTAACATGGTGGCCATACCAGTATAATTAAAGTCCCATCCCTTTTTACATGTGTCTGACACACAAGTCTTAGTAAGACCACACTTAGAATACTGCATCCAGTTTTGGCCACCATATTATAAAAAAGAGGTAAATAGTGCATAAATGAAAGCAACAAAGATATTTAGGAGGCAGGAGGCTAAAAAAATATGAAGAATGGTTGCAGGAACTGCATGTGGCTAGTCTAGAGAAAAGAAAGACTGAGGCAACATGATAGCAGTATTCCAGCTATTGAGGGGCTGCCACAAGGAAGAGGGGGGTCAAATTATTTTCCAAAGCATCAGAAGGCAAGACAAGAAATGATAGATGGAAACTAATCAAGGAGAGAAGCAACCTAGAACTAAGGAGAAACTTCCTAGCAGAACAATTAACCAGTAGAACAGCTTATCTTCAGAAGTTGGAGGCTTTTAAGAAGAGACTGGACAACCACATGTAAAAAATGGTATATGGTATCCTGTTCAAGCAGGGGGGTTGGACTAGAAGACCTCCAAGGTCCCTTTTAAATCTGTTATGCTGTTAAAAGATGATAGCATGATACCATGTGCTTATGGCTGCCATGTTTACTTTTGCAATCCCAACACAACTATCTGCTTCTGTTCCTGGAATAAATCTGACTCAGTTTCTTCTGATGCTCTTAGAAGAACTTGAAATAATGATCCAAAGTTTGGCTAAAAGTGAAAGCCATTCGTATCAAGAAAAAAAGATTAATTATTCAGCACCAGATTACACAGAATTCTAAAAGGTGTGGCTTTTTTTTTTCAACCCCTCTGCCAGTTTTCACAGCATTTATCCTGTGCATTTCATTTCCTAATTGTTTTCCTGGTGTTTGTTTATTAGTTTTGGAATTAAATTCTGCCATGGCGACAGCTCAGCTCAGTTGCTCTGGCTGTCTATAGGGGCTCGTGGAAATTTTGGCAGAAACATGTTAACATCTGTTCCTTTTATTCAGCTGTTTAAAAAAAAACACAGGAGGGGCAGGAGAAGAGAGAGAGAGAGAGAGAGAGAAAATGCAGTGGAGAACAATTTGATTTTTATTATTTGCTCTGAGTTTTAAATATTTTCCTGACTGAACCTGTTTCTAGATGAGTTTCAATCTCTTTTTGGTTTCCCCAAACATTTACTTTGGGAGTCAATTCTGCAAGACAACACAAAAGAAAGAGAAGTGATATGAGAAGTGATATGAAATAAGAGAGCTTTAGTTCCAAACTGGGAGAAAAGCACCGGAGACAAAATTGAGGCTGACTGGAAAGATGGTTTAATGATGAAGCAGAACCACCAAGCCCGTGTGATTCTGGACAGCTGACCACATGGAGTTGAGAGTGAGAGGGTTTTATACCTTCTCTTGGGCTTTGCACTTGAGCTTCCTGTTCCTGTGCAAGAACATGTATTCTATTGGCTGTCGTCAGACTCCCACGGGCCCATATAGGGGTTATGTAAGGGTCCTAGCTGGCTCTATAGGTTGTCTGAGCTAAGTTTGGTGGAAGTTTCTGAGGGCGATGCAATGTCCTTAGGAGATTGTGCAATGTAGTGAGCTGAGAGTCTGAGTTTCTGTCTCCCTTAAGATTTTGTTTTCTTATTTCTCTTTTAAGGAAAATATTTTATCATGCCCTTTTTTTTAAAAAAAAATCCTCAAAATATTTCATTCTTCTAGGAAGAGGGGACAGGGGTGGCTTCCCACAAAATACTTTCCTATATTACCAGTCAAAACCATGGAGATCATACATACTTGTGTTTCACTTGCTATTATGTCATCCTGTCTACTGAGATCAAAGCAGATACAGATTAGCAGAGTTGGAATGGACCCTGTAGGCCATCTAGTCCAACTCCACACCCAAGCAGGAGACCCTACACCATTTCTGACACATGGCAGTCCAGTCTCTTCTTGAAAGCCTCCAGGGATGAAGCTCCCACAAAGTCCGAAGGCAACTTCTGTTCCATGGGTTGATTGTTCTCACTGACAGAAAATTTTTCCTTATTTCCAGGTTCAATCTCTCCTTGATCAGTTTCCATCCAATATTCCTGATGCAAACAACGTCAGGCAATCTTTTGGAAAAGGTTATTAAATAGGATTTTTTTTCCCTGAGCACTTGAAAAATAATGTGCTGTTTGGTATATGAGGCAACATGGATTCCTTGGGAATAAAATATTCCAAGCTCAGCCTGGTCTCTCTCTCTCTCTCTCTCTTTTTTCTTTTCTTTTTTGAAAGGCTGACCTCAGCTGACCAAGCTGAATGTGAGATGCAGGATATCTTGTCTTCAGCAGAGCCTGCGACGAAATGGCCAGGAGGTTCAAAGAAGAAGGTAAAATGTGGGACAGGGGGCTGCAATCATGAAAGGGCCTACCTCTTACCTCCTCTTTATGTCTCCTTTTCTCGTTATTTATCCAAGGTCCTATCCAGCAGACTTGCCCTAAAAGCTATGCTAGTCAGGGTATTAGGAGTTGGAAGGTGTGGTTGTATGTTGCTAAGCAACCAAATGATAGGTAGGGCTAGACAACTGGAGAACAAGTCCTGAGGTTGCCTAGAAACTGCCCCGTATTTTGTACCCTCAGGTGTACAGGGATGCCTCAAAGGAGTCCAAATGCAGGTTGAAAACGGTGCAAGCTTCACCACTTTTGCACATGGCCACAACACACACACACACACACACACACACAGAGAGAGAGAGAGAGAGAGAGAGAGAGAAGTGCACACAGGACAGGACTTGTGGTTCAATGGCAGGACACTGCTTTTGACATTTTGAAGTGCCTCTGTGAAATGCTCCTTTCACAAGCCCATGAGCATCAAGCTTTGTTATGTTTCTTTCGCTGACTTCTCCGCATGCACAGCATGGCCAAATTCTTTGTTACTCTGTGTTCTTTTTCCTTCTCCTTCTTCCAGACAATTGTAAAATTGCACATAGATTTTAGATTGGAATCAGGTATTTTTTTTTATTAAAAAAAATGTGCAAAGAGCGGTTGAAAAAATTACTGGGGAGATGGTCATCCTCACCTTCCCTTCCTTTTTTTCTCCTTCCTTCAGGTACCAAAAGCATCTTCTGCCAAAATGGTATCAGGATCTGCTTTTCTCACACAGTGCTAGCTGTGTTCTAGAGAACCAGTAATGGAAAATTTGAGTAGTTCGGAGAACCGGCAAATCCCACTTCTGACTGGCCCCGCCAACTCCATCTATTCTCTGCCTCCCATCGAGTCCCAGCTGATTGGCTGGGTCTCCTTTGGTTGCCCTGCACAGGAGAACGGAGCTGGAAAGCAGGTTAGTGGGATGGGGAAGGAAGGGGGATTTTACAGTATCCTTCCCCTGCCACGCCCACCAAGCCACACCCACAGAACTGGTAGTAAAAGAATTTGAATGCCCCCACTGTTAGGAAAGGCACAATTTGAAAGTGAAAATTGTGAAAAAAAAGTGCCCTCTTGTATTATTATGATTATTCATCCCTATGAGATCATGTTACATAGAAGCAAAAGAGAAGAACAAGAAGAAAGGTTGCAGAGGCAGAAGCATCCGGGTAACAACTGGTAACCAACAACACTAGACTTTACAACTGCCTCGATCTCATTTTCTGCAATAGTTTGAATCCAATTTACAGAATACAAATTAAAGAACCCTTTTCCAACAGTGACCACAACATGATTGACTTTTGTCTCAACATACGTCCACACAAAAATCATCACAATGATGGAATCCCCAATTATAACTTCAAAAAAGGCAACTATGATCTTATAAACAACGATCTCTCATCCCTTGATTGGCAATTTCTATTCTCTGGATGCAATACTGTAGAAGACCATTACAACATATTTTTACTTGAAGTCAAAAGAGTCATCAAACTTTATGTACCAATAACAACTCCCAAAACCAGGAAAAACAGATTACCCATAACAATAAGGAAGCTTCAATCCAAAAAGAGATCACTTTGGTGAAAAAACAAATCTGGTCATGTTGCCAACTTCAAAAGCCGATACAAAAATTTATGCCACCAGATTATCACATTAAACAAGAAGAAAACCTTCTATGCACCAATTCCACCTGAATTTTTTACAATTTTGTAAAGAACAAACTAAAAGACTCAAGGTCCATCCCACCCCTGATAGGACCTAACGGTAAAGACTGCAACAACAACACTATTAAAGCAAACCTCTTTAACACATTCTTTGGCTCAGTATTTGTAAACAGCAATGGATCATGCCCAGTATTTCCTAGTTGAACCACAGACAACTACAATGATCTAATACATATTGATTTTACAGAAGACAATGTTGAAAAAGCACTGCGCAATCTAAAGCCATCTCTATCTCTTGGACCAGACGGAATATGTGCCTACTTCTTAAAAAAGCTATCCACTGTCATAGTCGAACCTCTAAGCATAATCTTTGAAAAATCTTTCAGGACCAGCTCCTTGCCAAAACTATGGTCACAAGCCACGGTCATCCCCATCTTCAAGAAGGGAGACCCCAACCTAATTGAAAATTACAGACCAATCCCTTTATGCTGCGTCACCTGTAAAGTCATGGAATCAATTATTAACCAATCCATCATCTTCCACTTAGAAACAAACAACCTACTCTCTAATAAACAATTTGGTTTTAGGAAAAAACTAGCCTGCAATCTGCAACTCTTACACTGCAAAAACATATGGACGACACAACTCGACCAGGGCAAAGCAATAGACGCAATCTACATAGATTTCTGTAAAGCCTTTGATTCAGTGGCACACGACAAACTACTCCTAAAAATAAAATCCTATGGTATCTCTGGACACCTGCATAACTGGATAGAAGCATTCCTGTCAAACAGACAACAAATGGTCAAAATTGGGAGCGTCCTATTAAATTCTGTACCTGTCAACAGTGGTGTCCCCCAAGGAAGTGTTCTAGGACCAACTCTTTTCATACTCTACATAAATGACCTCTGTGATCATATCAAGAGCAACTGCGTTCTCTTCGCTGATGATGTAAAGCTATTCAACACCACAGACAATACTGCTACCCTTCAAAAAGACCTTGACTATGTATCAAAATGGTCAAACAAATGGCAACTTCAAATCTCAACAAATAAATGCTCTGTCCTACATATTGGCAAAAAAAAAATCAGAAATAAAATACAGGCTGAATAGTCAAGACCTTGTTGATGATCCAAACTGTGTCAAGGATCTAGGAGTACTCATCTCTAATGATCAAAGTGCTAGAGCCCACTGTAACTACATAGCCAAAAAGGCATTAAGACTTGTTAACCTAATCCTACGTAGCTTTTTCTCTGGTAATATCACACTACTAACTAGAGCATACAAAACATTTGCTAGACCAATACTCGAATACAGCTCATCAGTCTGGAACCCACATTACGTATCTGATATTAACAGTTGAGAAAGTCCAGAAATATTTCACCAGAAGAGTTCTCCATTCCTCTACTCATTGCAGAATACCTTATGCCACCAGACTCGAAATACTAGACCTAGAAAACGTAGAACTATGATGCCTTCAGTCCGATCTAAGTATAGTATATAAAATCATAGATTACAATGTCCTACCTGTCAATGAATATTTCAGCTTCAACCATAACAACACAAGAGCAAACAATAGATACAAACTCAAGGTTAATCGCACCAAACTTGATTGCAGGAAATACGACTTCAGCAATAGAGTGGTCAATGTCTGGAATACTCTACCCGACTCTGTAGTTTCTTCCCCAAACCCCAAAAACTTTAACCTTAGACTGTCTACTATTGACCTCACCTCTCTTCCCCTTCCTTCCTTCCCTCCATCCCTTCTTCCTTCCTTCCTTCCTCCCTCCCTCCCTCCCTTCTTTTCTTCCTTCCTTCTTTCCTTCCTTCCTTCCCTCCATCCCTTTTTCCCTCCTTTCTTCTTTCCTTCCTTCCTTCCTTCCCTCCCTCCCTCCCTCCCTCCCTCCTTCCTTCCTTCCTTCCTTCCTGAAGGGAAAATCTCCAGCAATTCCTTGCTCTTTTCATTTCATTTTATTTATGCCAGCAGAAGAGGCACCTGCTCCTGACATCTGAGGCCATTTGGATGACATAACCAAGAACCAAAATAGTAACAACCCTCTGGGCCTTCATTATCAGCCATGTGAAGCTGCTGTGGGGATGCCAAGTCAAACAATAATTCCACCCACTGAGAAATAAATATTCCCAAGACAGCAAGCTATCGCTGGTGAGAATAGAAAGAGGCTGGCAGAAGAAACTCCTTTTCTTTCTAAGGAAGACATGGCATCTAAATATCTCCGCACATTACTTTCTCTAGTCATCATTATCTGGGGACAATGCACACAGATAAGTAGAATATTAGGTTCCCTGTTTCAGTAGTTGTCTGCTTATATTACATACAAATGTTTGCCAGGATACAATGCAGCATCAAAACCTTCAGAGCAAGAAACAGGGTCAGATTGTGGTCAGTTTTATGGAATACAATATTTTGGCTCTAACTGACAGGACATAACATGCCTTGGTTGACTCAAAAGCTAAGCAGTGTCAGATCTGATTAGTACTTAGATAAGAGACCATCAGAAAATCCCAGAGGAATGGATGAAACAGGGAATAAAAAAAATCCAAAAGAAGGATATTACAGAAGAGCTAGAATAACATAATAACAGGGTTGGAAAAGACCTTGGAGGTCTTCTAGTTCACACCCCCCCCCTGCTCTGGTGGGAAACCCTATTCTATTTCAGACAAATGATTGTCCAATCTCTTCTTTAAAACCTCCAATGTTGGGACATTCACAACTTCTGGAGGCAAGTTGTTCCACTGATTAATTGTTCTATCTATCAGGAAATTTCTCCTTAGTTTTAGATTGCTTCTCTCCTTGATTAGTTTCCACCCATTGCTTCTTGTCCTGCCTTCAGGAGCTTTGGAGAATAGCCTGACTCCATCTTCTTTGTGGCAGCCCCTGAGATATTGGAAGACTGCTATCATATCACCCCTAGTCCTTCTTTTCATTAAAGTAGACATACCCAATTCCAGCAACCATTCTTTATATGTTTAGCCTTCAGTCCCCTAATTAACTTTGTTGCTCTTCTTTGCACTCTTCCTCGAGTCTAATGGGGTTTTAATCATAAATAGGTTCTGTGAGATAAACATCTTATTTGACAATGTAATTTCTGTAGTGGATAAGAGGACTGTAGAGGTGACAGTGTATCTCAATTCCAGCAAAGCTTTTGACAAGGTTGCACAGATCTAGGGAAATTCTCAGTCATCCAGGTCATGGTTTTCGCAAAGGTGCTTTGTTTTGAAATGCAACTGGACTTGAGTTTTTCCTTGAAAACCTTTCACTTCTCATCCAAGAAGCTTCTTCAGTTCTGAAGAATGTTCTCATTTGTATTCTTCAGAACTGAAGAAGCTTCTTGGATGATGGGCAGAACATCTTCAAGAAAAAACGAAGTCCAATTTCTATTTGGGGAAAAAAAAACATCCTTGGGGCATAAAAGTAAAGAGTACAATAATTGTTAAACTTCTACTATGGAAATCCAAAGGAGGGGTAAATCACATTATGAATACATTATCACACACATGTAATATGCTGTGCATCATTTCCATGCTGATGTCATCACAGAGCTGCCACCATTAGGATTTATACTCAGAGCCTATGACTCTGTCTAGGTATCTAAGCAGAAGTTCCACAGAAGGAAATGGGAAAGAACACAAAAAGATACCAATGGACAAAATGACAAAAACGAGCAAAAGAACGGCATCAAATTAGAGGGAAGAGTTTCTGAGCAAAGAGCACAATCCCCCATTATTCTAAATACCTTGTTTGTTATTGCCACTCTGATTTATATTAATCTGTTGTTGTAGGGTTGTTCAACAAACAGTTTAAATCATGGATTGCCTACACATTGTGCCCAGTGCATTGGTGATGAGTGGTAACCTCTCAACGTTGCCATGGCAACATCTCTTCTTCCTGTTTATATTGTGAGGTGAATGAAAAAGGGAAAAATCATATGCTGCCAATTGCACCTTGTCTCTGCCTCTAGCAAGGATGAGAATAATTCATTTACCAAAGAAAGCTACTACTGCTCTTACTATTGCTATTGCAATCCTGTTAGGCTCTCTCTGTTTTAGACCAGAATTTATCCAGAGTTTGTAAGCTGTTAAAGACATTTGCTCATCAATGATACATGCAGGAGTGGGATTCTACTGGTTCGGCATGGTTCAGGCAAACCGGTAGCTCCAAGGATCAGCTGTGAGTGAACTGGTTCGCTCCATTGATCAGCTGTTGGGCCCACCTGCCCGCCCGGGTCTAGTCTGTGCTTTATATCCTGGTTTTCATGTTCAGATGATTCACATGGCACAGCGGATTGCCGTGCGTCAGCTGTTTAACGCAGAGAGATTGCAGGAGAAGGTCAGTAGCAAACCCTCTGCGCGGGGGTGAAGTGTGCATTTGGTGTGCACGCGAGCAAAGCATGCGCTCACAGAACCAGTTGAACTACACCCCTGGATATACGATAACATCTTAACAGCATCACTCAGCCATCACTGAAATAATAGACAGTCTGTCTTCACTGTTGTTATCTTGACATAACGATGGTTGGAAGATGCTAAAAAGTTAGGTAGTAGAAATGACTTCAGTGCCTCACCTAAAGGAGGTTTCCACCGTTACTAAAGTTCCAAGCTCTTCAGGTTATGACAATGATAGCAGGCCTTCACAGAGGTGTGGCTGTGTATTCTTTTCAAAATTGGACACAATTTCCTACCACCACCCCCCAACCTAAATATGTGCTTAATACGTGTAGACACCTAATGGAAACTCAAATAGAATTGCACTTGGTATCTGGCACAAGTAACCAGGAAATGGAGTTGAGTTCCAAACACTAAAAGTTTATTACATGTTACCTATATATACAAGAATCTGATCTAGTAATGGCCAAGTCAAATTGGCACTAGATAATTCTCAATGGAATTCATGGGGGGGTGGGATGGACAGGTCATCAGGATTCCAAACTGATGATGCATTTGACCCTGTCTTCAGACTTTGCCTGGTCATCTTCAGCATGGGGATTTTTTGCACTGGATGCTTTCCAAATGTTGATGAGCAATTCATTCTTAATGTCTTTGGAGATTCACAGTCTCCATAGAGCAAGACAAAAGACACTCTTTTGAAGACAGCAAAGTCCACATTTTGTACAAAGAGGACAGCTGGGTTGAAGGAGGAGTCAAAGAGGCCATCTATGTCAAAATTGAACAGCCCTCACTCAACAGAGGGTGAGGGATATGACATCATCTATCTCCAGTCTTTCTTCCTTCTTCCCCGCCCTTCCTGCCTGCCTGCCTGCCTGCCTGCCTGCCTTCTTCCCTTTCTCTTTCTTTCTTTCTTTCTTTCTTTCTTTCTTTCTTTCTTTCTTTCTTTCTTTCTTTCTTTCTTTCTTTCTTTCTTTCTTTCTTTCTTTCTTTCTTTCTTTCTTTCTTTCTTTCTTTATTTCCTTCTTTCTTTTCATTTCCTTCCTTCTTTCCTCTCTTCTTCCCCCTCCCCCTCCCTCCCTCCCTCCCTCCCATCCATCCATCCATCCATCCATTCACCTACCGACTTACAATGATCATCTACAAACAGGGAAGGATTTCTTAAGGCCTGATTTTCACACAGAATGCAGGTTCAGGATTAAGTTTTATTTTTAGTTCCTAGATACCTCCGTATCTTTAAAGAAGTTGCAGTCTAAAAATCTAAGTTGAAATCTAAAAGCAATGGTGCAAAATGGAAATTTCAGGACAAATTATGCTAAAGAGGAATTATGCAGAAGAAGAAATCTATTATCTTTTTTCTCGGAAATTGTATTTTGAAGCAGGAGCTACCTTTTCTGGGTTGGTTTGATGCTGATTGTTAATTCTTTTACTCTCTGGACACATAGAACCTTACAGAACTATCAACCATCACCCATGTTTCCCCTTTCTCCCCTCTCTTGATAGCTGGTGTGTTGTCTAAAGTTGAAAATAGGAGGGAGCTGAACCAACCCTTTCCCATGAGACACAATCAGATTCCACCGCTCAGTGGCACTCACTTATCTTTTGGATTTCTGCCTTGGGATTTGATTTTGCCAGGCAACTCTTGGAAGCTCAAGCAAATCCAAACAACAGCTAAAAATAATGCCCCATCAGGGACCCATTAGAATCTAAGTGCCACATTTCATTCTCTCCCAGGAATCATCCAGGATTGAAATGATTGGTACTACATGGTCACAGGTGGCCAGCAGTTTCATGCTTGAGATAAACAGGTTCCCAGGTTCCAGTGAAGATATTATGGTATAGTATCTAAAGCTCCTCCTGCATCAAATGGAATGAAAGCCTAGTGGACAACTCGTTTCTACAGAGAGATGGTGAGGAGCAGTCTGAATAAGCCAGAGTTGAAAATTTTTCAAATTTTTGATTAGGTCATTAAAAATAATAATAATAATTATATGTCGCCCATTTTCTGTCAATTGACTCTGGACTGCTTAAGGTAAAGGTTCCCCTCGCACATACATGCTAGTCATTTTCGGCTATAGGGGGCGGTGCTTATCTCTGTTACAAAGCCAAAGAGCCAGTGCTGTCTGAAGACATCTCTGTGGTCATGTGGCCGGCATGACTAAATGCCCAAGGCTCACGGGACACTGTCCTCTTCCCACCAAAGGGGTCCCTATTTTTCTACTTGCATTTTTTACATGCTTTCAAACTGCTAGGTTGACATAAGCTGGGACAAGGAATGGGAGCTCACTCCATTATACAGTGCTAGGGATTCGAACCACCGAATTGCCGACCTTTCTGATCGACAAGCTCAGCGTCTTAGCCACTGAGCCACCGCTTCCTCTAGTTCTAGATTGGAACTCTCTTTCATGAGCTTCCATCTGTTGCTTCTTGTGCTGCCCTCAGATGCTTTGGAGAATAACTGAACCCTTTCTTCTCTGTGACAGCCCCTCAAATATCGGAGGACTGCTGTCACATCACCCCTAATCCTTCTTTTGGTTAGACTGATAGACTTTGCTGAATCCTCTTCTCTTTCTTTTTGCAATTAATAGTTTTATTGCTAATCATTTAAGCCTCCAGGTAAAGAGTTAAAGAATAAGATGGAAAATAGGAAAAATATATATTCTGAAGCAGGTGGCAAGTCTGTAATCCATCATTCCTATCTTGAAAGTTCTGCACTGGTTGTCAGTTGCTTAGCGGGCAAAGTCTAATATACTGACCCTTAAAAATCTAGAGAGCCAAGGAAAACCCAAAAGGATATAATGTGCTGATTATATCAACATTATAATGCAGGCTTCAAAAATGTGTATTTCTTTTCCATTCCAAGCTTCAAATTTCATATTCAGTGAATAACATGTGACCGTGGGGGCTGTAGGAGAAGAAAAGGCAGAGCGTGGAGGTAGAGTAAGAGAGGACTCAGCCTAGAATAGTTATGTATCCACAAATGCTTCATCCCCCTTGAATTCTGTTGACTCTTCCCCCCACCTCTTTTAATGGCCATGTAATCTCTTGCATTGAGGTGGAGTTGGGGCAACTTGAACAGAGCTTGAGTGTTTACTAGCCGGATCCCCTTCCTGACTTCTATGCTGTTCTGACCCAGCTCCCCAAAAACCATAAACCCTCTGACGTGAACTCAAAAGATCCCTTTATTAGAAATGCTGGCAGCTCCGGCAAAAAGTTTCTCTCGCAGGCTAACAAGTCTGTCCGGCAGGAAGATGAATAGTTGTCTGCCACATCTATTCATCTCCACCCCATGCCTTATATCCCCAGAGCTAGGGTGGGGCCTCACTAGCAGCAGTGGCTCTTCCATCCCAAGGACCAGCCCATAGATTTCCACTGCTCTCCTCTCCTCTGCCTTCTGTGCATCCGCACATCAGGCACTGGACCCAGCTATTCCTCCTCTTCCCCATCAGCCACCTCCAGACCTTGGGGCTGTTGACTCTCCATCTGAGGGCTGACGGACAGCCAAGGCTCTGCCTCTTTCTCTTTCTCTTTCTCTTTCTCTTTCTCTTTCTCTTTCTCTCTCTCTCTCTGCCAGCTCCATTCCCTCTTCCCCCTTGGAGCTCCCAGGTTGCCCTGATGCTGACCCTGACTTCCATGCCTCCTCCTCTTCCTCTGATTCAGTTGCTGGAGGGGCCGGTGGCTGACAGGCCATAACATACACAGTGTTCATAGCAATTACTCATTGCACCCAGAGACAGAAATATGTGCCGCTACCTAGGATCGAACTCACAGCCACCTGATTGTGAGATGAGAGCTCCACCTCTAGGTCACCTCACTGCTCATAGTTCTGTTGAATCTTATCTAGTGTTAATTGAGTCCTGACTCTTAACTGACTAGATTCTTGTGTATAGGCATGAGTAATAAATCTTAACTGGAACTTAATGCATCGTCCTGATTTTTTTGCACCTGACATGGTCCTTGGTGCTTTCTGAACTTAATTGTTTTATTACCTGACCGGGTAACATCATCAGGCTAGAAAGGAGAAGAGCTTGCTTGTTGTAACTGTGTCAGAGGTTCCTAGTGTGTCCTGGCTGTTTTCTTTCACAACCTTTCCTAATATGTTGTCTTCTATAAATGTTGGACAGGAAGTCCCATGAGGGACGCGGTGGTTCAGTGGCTAAGACGCTGAGCTTGTCACTCAGAAAGGTCGGCAGTTTGGAGGTTCAAATTCCTAGCACCGCATAATGTAGTGAGCTCCCGTTACTTGTCTAAGCTTCTGCCAACTTAGCAGTTTGAAAGCATGTAAAAATGCAAGTAGAAAAATAAGGACCCTTTGGTGGGAAGGGAACAGCGTTCTGTGCGCCTTCGGCATTTAGTCATGCCAGCCACATGACCATGGAGACGTCTTCGGACAGCACTGGCTCTTCTTCGGCTTTGTAACAGAGATGAGCACCATCCCCTAGAGCCGGAAATGACTAGCACATATGTGTGAGGGGAACCTTTACCTTATAAGTCCCATAATCTACAAAGAGATGACTGCAAATTCTGAGAGATGTATTGCAATAGATCTGGAAAGCAATAGGTTTTAATCTCAAGAGTGCCCCCAAAATTAATTCTAAGAAATGAAGAATTGTTCCAGATGTGTACCTATGAACGATCTTACAAATAGTCCTTCATATGTTCATTTTGTCTATAATGTAACCCAAATGTAACCCAACCCCTCAGATATATTCTTTGCTATCTTGTTAAATGGGATCAGAAAAGTGTACTGACATGTATGTTTCCTCTCAACCTTTGATATAAAAAAAGACTCTGCAAACATGAACAAGTTTCTTCGGTTAAAGCAAGAAAGGTCATTACATTGACAAATTTGGTCAGATCACCATGGAAAATAAAAGAATCATCTTGAGCAGAAGACAGAGTCAAAAGGCATGGCAGATTGAAATGAATTTTCCACTTTGGTAGCTAGAAATGAAAAAGGAATGTGTTTTTAATTTGGGGGAATGTGGTTTATATGTGGTTGGGAAGGGAAAGAGGGAGATCAAAGGGCCAGGTGGCCCCAGAGGGGCTTTTAAATGATAATGGGGACCAAAATAATTTGTGTGATGCTTTTAATTTCCTCTGCTACTGTTTTTTTTATGGTACTTTTGTTGTATAAAAAGAAATCTGCTTATTTTTTTTGGCCTGGAAGAGCCAAAATACATAGAGATCGGAAGGATAAATTATTTTCATTGAACTATTAAGGGATGCTCTGCTCTGCTCTGCTCTGCTCTGCTCTGCTCTGCTCTGCTCTGCTATGCTATGCTATGCTATGCTATGCTATGCTATCCTACCCTATCCTATCTATATTTATTCTATATTTTGTACAGAATCCTGTGTAATATTTAATTCAGACTCTTTGTATAATATTGTAAACATTTGGGCTAACAATAACAGTGCCATGACTTGTATGCCCTATATAGAGTTAATATATGTTTGGACAACTAACTATATTATACAGCCCTCCCTCCCTCCCTCCTTTTTTCTTTCTTTCTTTCTTTCTTTCTTTCTTTCTTTCTTTCTTTCTTTCTTTCTTTCTTTCTTTCTTTCTTTCTTTCTTTCTTTCATTCTTTCTTTCTTTCTTTCTTTCTTCTTTCAGTCTATGATTAGTTCTCAAGTACCAGAGCCATCTGTAATTCATACAAAACTATTCATCTCAACTGGTGAGATAATCTCCATGTAAATGGACGATGATGCTTTCCATCGAAAAACATTTCTCTTTTCCCAAATAACTTTTTTTTTGAAAACAATTTTATTAGTTTTTAAAAACAAACAAAACAAACAAAACATAAAAACTTCAGCTTTCTTTCATAAATATATACAAACAGTGTGTCGGTTGGTTTATCAGTTTTTGTGCATTCATTTCGTAGTCTCAATTACAGTTACATTACATAATAACTCATATTATCAATCAAAAATTATATATCCTAGTATCACTATGAAACAATCATTTGACTATAATTTTATTCATTCATACTTTATGAGATAACTATAATTTACGTAGTTTATTTTATAACAAATCATATAGTCATACCAAATCTATCCTAAAAACATTTTATAGATATAATATCAAATAACAAAGAAAAGAAAAAATATCTTTTTATATATTCCTTATTATCTAAAATTCTAAATATTCTATTATTGTATTTTATCATCCAACCATTGATAGAAAAGGTCCCAAATAACTTTTTATACATTATATGGCTAGCTATCCTCCTTCCATTTTTTTTTGTACCATGCTTCCTGACCCAACACCAGGAATGAAATAAAGTTGCTCAAAGAGTTTGAGTAACATCAATAGGTCCAATTATCTGGGCCACACAATTTTGGATCTTTGACTATGGATTTCAGACCTGGCTGCAGAAATCCAAAATGGCTACTAGATGCCAGCAAAGAATTGCTCTCTATTTCTTGGCAGACACTTAGAAGCTGTCCAGATAATTAACATTGTCTAGAGATTTTGTCTTCAAGAAATCTACACAAGTCATGACCTTTGTATTGGTTGTTACGTGGTGGCTACATTAAAGTGCAATCCATCAGTCCTTGCTGAGGAAACATCTGCCACCATAAAACTGGCTGCCTTGATTGGCTGAGCTTTAATTTACTAGTTGTGCCTTTAGAGAATTAATTCGCAACAAGTTAAGGAAAACAATTGGTGGATTTTCCAAGCATCATTTCCCCTCCTATCGAACTTCATCAACCCTTGGGAAAAATTTACCACTTGTTTTCTTTTATGTGAGTGGAAACAAGGTTATGGGAAGTCTGACAGGTGGATGAGTTTAGCCATCTCTTCAAGCTTGCTTGGTTTCTGTGCAAGGGTTTTGCTTGGGTGTGTGAAAAAAATATATGTAAGGAGCCTTCATAAAGTTGGTACCAGTTAGCCATTGAACAGGCAGGTGTGTTCTGTAGAAGCCAGATGTCCAGGTCTTCTGCAGAGTAAGAATCATGGAGGGCAGGTCCTAGTAATGGGAGGGGAGGGATCATGCTTGCAGCAACCTGAAGAATTCAATGGGAACTGGTCAGATCCTAGTCCCTGACTCCAGCATTATCATCAGACAAAGACAAATGGTTATCTACATGATCTTGATTCTATCCCTCTCTATGTGAGCTTGATTCTATCCCTCTGTTAATGCAGACTAGGATTCAGTTGGGTTTTTTTGGTGGCCATCATCTGAGAAGCTAGACTTTTCCCTAAGTCAGGAGTCAGCAACCTTAAACACTCAAAGAGCCACAAAGGTCCTAACCGGAAGCCCCCCATTCAATTCTGGAGCTGACCGGAAGTCCGGTTCCCTCACCATAGAGTCTCCTCCTAGCGTGGCATCTTTTTTCTTTTTACCAATCAGTGACAGGGAGGGATGAAAGAGCCACATGCGGCTCCAGAGCTGTGGGTTGCTGACTCCTGCGCTAAGTCAACAAAAGTCATAGTTTATATGCTCAATAGTTTACAGAAGCTCCTCAGCCAATATTTCATCTCAGACTTCACTTTATTTTTGAGTTTCACTTGGTTCTATGGTGTAAGCAATCTCTGTTTACACTCAATATTACATTCTTCTCTGTGAACATGGTTAATGAGCCCTATCACACTAGGATTGTAACACTGAGGCTCCATGCTGTCTTGCTCAGCACACAAAGCCAGCAGGAAAATGCTGCAAAGGTCAAGAAAACCCTTATTCCCTGCTTTAACTGGCTATATTTTTCTTCCTCCCTAGGATGAAAAAGTGAGGTCATTTCAGGTTGGTGGTGGGTGTTATTCTGTTTGCACTACATTATTTTGTTTCCTGGCTCAGTTTCCGGTCCAGAGAAAAGAAAAGTAGGTGGTGCATGGTGGTTAAAAGAATAATAAGGCTTATCCAAGAATGTCCTTTCTTCTAGGGCTGTTGGTTGAATCTTGGAGCAGTAGAAGTTCATAGGGATGGGAATAAACAGTCACCGTCAGCCCTGAATGGCTGTTTGGCTGAATTATTCTATTCACAGCTGTTGGCTAGCATGGCAGAGGGAGACAGCGTTGTCTGAAGACACCTATGGATATGATAGTTGTCTTTCAGTACTTAAGGGGTCTTGCAGGGAGGAGGAGGGGGTGGATATATTCTCCATAGCACCTGAGGGCAGGACAATGGGTGGAAGTCAGAGGGAGATCCAACCCTGGAAATAAGGAAGAAGTTCTGTTAGTGAGAATGACTGATCAATGGAAAAAGCTTGCTTTCTAGGATTGTGGGTGCTCCTTTGCTGGAGATCTTCAAGAAAAGATTGGACAGCCATTAGTCTGGGATGGAATAAAGTTTCCTGCCTTGGGCAGGGGATTGGAATTGAAGACCTCCAAGGTCCCTTCCAGGCCTGTGATTCTACAATATTATTATACCTTAGAACAAGGGTCTTCAAACTTGGCAAGTTTTAAGACTTGTGGACTTTAACTCCCAGAATTCCTGAGCTAACATGACTGGAGGAGGAATTCTGGGAGTTGGAGTCCACAAGATTTAAAGTTGTTGTTAAGTATGGAGAATAACGGAGACCAGACATCTGACCAGTGACTTCAACTCTTTAATAAAGTATAGAACATAACAGAGCAAAGCTATGGGCAGCAGTAACCCTTTTATAGGGTTAGCTGCTGCCTTATTAACCAATGAAAATGTGCAACCAGTTCAACTACTAACCAATAAGAACAGTCCCAAAAAGTGGCCAATCAGGGACTGGTTCTGGCCCAATCCCAAGTTGTTGTATAAGGACCAATCAAGTGTGTAGGTTTTCAACCCCTAATTTGCATTTAGGTTATTCACTTTTATTGATTCACAACAGTTGTCAAGTTTGAAGACTTGGAAACTGTTTGCTTTGGGTCTTAAAATGCACCAAAATTTTACCCCTTTCTTTGAAATTCTGATCAATGATTGAAATAACTGACTGCCTCTTTTGGGAGGGGAGGGGCTATAACATGCAAAAAATTTTTTAAAAAAAGCATTTTCCACTGGAAATCACTATGGATATTCTTTTTCAATTGTGGTCTTCCTGGTTGCTTATATTTTCTGTTGTTAGTATTCACAGAATTATTTTCAAACCACAATTAGAGATTTCTCAAATTGTAGAGATTTATATCTAAATCACAGGCCTATTGTGAGTGGGGGGGAAAGAAGGCACTTCTCCCCGCCCCTTAAAGTTTAAAAACCATTAAATTTTCTTATTTGCTTAAAGAGTAAAAACTTAGTAGTCTTCAAGTCTCTCGCCTGCCTAAAGCAATATTCTTTCAGCTGGCTTATAAAACCTGAAGAAAAGAAGGGGAAAATGAAATAGCAAAGAAAATTAATTAAACATAGATTAAAAACATAATTACTTATTTTATTAATTGCACTTTAAAGATGCCCTTGAGAAAGATCCAGAGGGCTTTTGTTAACAGTAAATGGATTAATTTTAAATGTCCTTGCTAGTCATTTTTAAATCTCATTTGAATTTAGTTTCAGGGTTGATTTCTTATTTATTTGGGATTAAATTCATATCATTACCATACCACAACACAACACGGGTGACACCTTTTATTTAAAGTGGCTGATCATTAGAAAGACATTTGCAATTCACCATAATAACACTGATGATAATGAATTGGCTGGGAATTAATAGGATAGCTACAGAAAACACTTGTCCTAGCTGGAGAATACCGCACCTCAAATGAAGATGGGTTAAAAATAAATCACACGTTTTTAATCTGAAGAGGCACTTTTTAAAAGGGAGACTGGCTTGTTGGTTTCACTTCCTTGACCCTGTCTTATATTTTTTTGGCCACCAAAAAAGGCACCAGGTTTTATTTTGGGGGGATGTCATCCACTGACTAACCTCACTTGCGTGTGTCGCCCCGGCCTCCTTTTCACTGTCAGAGGCCTTCAGGAACTTCTTCTGCAGCTGGCAAGATTTTCCTGAAGTCCTCTGCAGCTGATAACAGACCTCTGGATCAATCCAGAGCTTTGTTATCAGCTCCAGAGGCCTTCAGGAAAGCCTTGCCAGCCCTGCCAGCTGCAGAAGAAATGGGCCAGCAAGGCAGGTGTCGGGGTGTGCCAGGCCTGGCTACAACTGTCCAAAGATAAGTAGTAGGTTAGCACCACTACCACCGTCCCCATCTTAGCTTCATTTTTACCTGTGCTCTGTGGAGTGGGTGGGATCTTAATTAGGGCTTATTTTGAGGGTAGGGATTATATTGGGCGCACGTGTAAAAATCAAGCTAGGACTTACTTTCAGGGTAGGTCATATTTTCCGGGAAACAGGGTATTATACCTGTGATGGGGAGATGTAATGATCTCCATCTATTATACCTGCAACAGAGAGATCTTTACTGGTATTTACCTGTCAATACAGGTAAAAGGTCTCTCTGTTGCAGGTATAATAGATAATAAATGCAGGTAGTTCTGCATTTACTATCTATTCTAGTCATGGAATTGCGCAGCCAGTGTCCAAAGGGAGTCAGAGAACGTTGAGATAAACTTGTGGTTTTATATAAATAAATATATTTGCAATAAATAAGAGATGCAAACAGGAGCATCTTCAGGTAAATCAACACAGCAAGAACATCATGCGGTAAAGAACAGAGAGACTACAGGGCACATAGAGCAAAAAGGCGGGAAGCAAGGAAACTCCCCCTTCTCACTCCAGGCAACCAATCACAGCTTAGATTGCCTCACGCGGTAAGCCAGCTCTCTTTAATCAATCAGCTATAAAGGTGTACTCTGACTCATTACACAATCACTGGAACAATAACTGTTCCAGTTATAAATTTAAATATCTTGACAGTCTTTGAAGTTTTACTACCTACCTGAAAAAGGAGACTTATGACCTGGATCTAAAGCTCAAATGTTCACACACACACACACACACATACACACACACACATAGCTAGTCCTTTTTGGACATACAGTGGAAGGAAAAATCTTCTTGTTCTTTGGACAGATCATTATAATCTTTCCTGGCCCACTAAATTACATTCATGAGATGCCAAAGAGATCTATGCTTCTGGACCTCCTGCAGATGAATGTAATTTGACAGATACCTGGACTCACATGGAGGTAACGATAGCTTCGTTCATTGAAAGTTCTTCTAAGTTCCTTTAAAATCTGAACATTCTTCTCAAACATGTTTTGTTACAAAGCATCATCACACGACAACACATAAAAGAATAACAAAAGATGAAAATTCAACATGGGTCAGCAAGAGGAGGAAGATACAGGGTGACCAATCAATCAATCAATCAATCAATCAGAATAGAGGTGGAAGGGATGTTGGAGGTCATGTAGTCCAGCCCCCTGATCAAGCAGGAGATCCTATACCATTTCAGACAGGTGGCTATGCAGTCTTTTCTTTAAAAACTCCAGTGATGAAGCACCTACAACTTCTGGTGGCAAGCTGTTCCACTGGTTAATTGTCCTCACTGTTAGGAAGTTTCTCCTTAGTTCAAGGTTGCTTCTCTCCTTGATTAGTTTCCATCCATTGCTTCTTGTCCTGCCCTCAGGTGCTTTGGAAAATATGTTGACTCCCCCTCTTCACTGTGGCAGCCCCTCAAACATTGGAATACTGCTATTATGTCACCCCTGGTCCTTCCTAGCCATACCCAATTGTTGCAAGTTTTCATATGTTTTGGTCTTCAGGCCTTTAATCATCTTAGTTGCGCTTCTCTGCCTTTTTTTTGCTCAAAGTCTCAGCATCTTTTTTGTAGTGTGGTGGCTAAAATTGGATGCAATATTCTAGGTGTGGCCTTACTAAGGATTTATAAAGTGGTACTAATGCTTCACATGATTTTAATTCTATGCCTCTGTTTATACAACCAAGGATTGCATTAGCTTTTTTTGGCTGCTGCTGTTGCACACTGTTGGCTCATGTTTAAGTGATTGTCCACTGGGACTCCAAGGTCCCTCTCACATAGGAACCCTTTCCCTTCATTTTCAACTATGCTTTTAGAAGCATCTCTGAAAAATGGCATCACAAGTTTGGAAATATACGATTAAATAATATTTTATTCTGGTTTGACTCAAGCAATTGTTAGCAAAGGTAGGTTGATATGCTCTGAATTCAGCATATCGGCTCCTATCAGTGTGATTGCTGGGAGAGAGTTACCTGTCAGTCTCTTTCATCTGCATTTAAATAATGGTAACATTAGCTGATTTTGGCTCTTGGGACTATATTCTGAAACACATTAACGTTGCTCTTGGTCTGGATTTTCAGCTCAAAGAGTTAAAATAAACAGAATTCACAACCGTACCTGAACACAATTGAACTGTTGGGTAATAAAAAGTTAACCAGACCCATTGCTGCATACTACCAGCATGGTGGTCTTCCCCCACCCTTTTTCTTTCTTTCTGGCAAACAGATCTTGTAAAAGAATAATGCATATTTAGTGGTTCTGCAGTCAATCAAGAAAACAGCCCATTAAATGTAAAAGGATGACTGTTCTCCAGAAGGACCAGTTTAGCCAGAATACAATGATATTTCAAAGCCATTTATGCATGCCTGTAAAAAAAAAAACTCAGCTACTTATTATAGACAGCTTTTTATAGGAGTCTTGTGTCTGGTTCTCAGTTAGTCAGTAGCTCCAGAGTGCTTAGAGAAAGCTTATTTTAAACTCGGTTATGTTAGATTTAGACCTTTCAGTGAAAGAAGAGAAATCTCTACTGGTGTCTTCATTAGTCTAATTGGAGAAACATGCAGGACAGAGTTTCTCTTATATCTTTCTTTGCTGCAGTTTATATTTTGTTTTCTCTTGTTGGCTTTGTTTCACTGTTCTCATGGTTATTGTAATGATGTCTGGTTCTTTTTTCTTTTTAACTTTTTTAGAATAGAAAAATATATATTCTTTATTGGCCAAGTGTGATTGGACACACAAGGAATTTGTCTTGGTACATAAGCTCTCAGTGTCCATAAAAGAAAAGATACATTCATCAAGAGTCAAGAATCATCAGGTACAACACTTAATAATAGTCATAGGGTACAATAAGCAATCAAATCATACTAAGAAACAGCCAATAAAAATCGTAAGGATACAAGCAACAAATTTACAGTCATACAGTCACAAGTGGGAGGGGAATGGGTGATAAGGAGTGATGAGAAGATTAATAGTAATAGTAGTGCAGACTTAATCAGTAGTTTGACCGTGTTGAGGGAATTATTTGTTTAGCAGAGTGATGGTGTTCAGGGAAATCTGTTCTTGTGTCTAGTTTTTAACTATTCCTTTGAAGAAACTGCCAGGCACCCAACAAATACAATAGGTCAATAAAGTAAACTTATACACGGAGAAAGAGGAAAAGAGAAAAAGGAAAAAAGAGGAAAACAGAAAAAGTGAAGAGAGAAATACTATTTCGCTCTATTTCTGAATTAGTGTGTCTTAAGTCTTAAGTTGTCTTAAGTCAGTGTCATTGTAACTTCAGTCACAAAGCAAACAATTATTAAAGGTAAAGATTCCCCTTGCATATATGTGCTAGATGTTCCCGACTCTAGGGGGCAGTGCTCATCTCCATTTCTAAGCCGAAGAGCACTATCTGATGATGATTCCATGGTCACGTGGCAGGCATGAATGCTGTTACCTTCCCACCGAGGTGATCTCTATTTTTCTTCTTGTATTTTTACATGTTTTTGAACTGCTAGGTTGGCAGAAGCTGGGATAAGTAATGAGAGCTCACTCCATTACATGGCGGTAGGGATTCGAACCGCCGAACTGCTGACCTTTCTGATTGACAAGCTCAGCATCTTAGCCACTGAGCCACCACATCCCAACAATTATTATACCTGTAATAATAATAAAAAAGATTTCAGCCCTAATGAATTACTAAAAACTACATACAACCAGGCACCATATAAATACGATGCATAGAACACCGAGGGCACATATTCTGGAGGGACAGAGATTCCCTGATGATGGGCTCCAGAATGAGCTGAAAGCTTGGAAAAACTTTCCGTGGAACTTTAACTTCTGGAAAGTGACTCAAATGGATCTTGCAAATATTTTCTTACTTTACTACCATCCAATAAATTATATCCCATTTCCACATCAGTTTATGAATCTGTTAAGGAAGAAAATCAAGATCAAGTAAGGTACTAGTACCACTTTATAAAGCCTTAGTAAGACCACACCTAGAGTACTGCATCCAATTTTGGTCACCACACTATATAAAAGATGTTGAGACTTTGGAAAGAATGCAGAGAAGATAAATAGGGGACTGGAAGCTAAAACATATGATGAATGGTTGCAGGAACTGGTGTAGTAAGAAGAAGGACCAGGGGAGACAGGGTAGCAGTCTTCCAATATTTGAGGGACTGCCACAGAGAGGAGGAGGGGGTCAAGCTATTTTCCAAGACACTTGAAAGCCAGACAAGTAACAATGGATGGAAACTGATTTAGGAGAGATTCTACCTGGAAGTATGGAGAAACTTTCTGACAGTGAGAGCAAACAACCAATGAATGGAACAGAAGTTGCCATCAGAAGTTGTGGGAGCTTCATCACTGGAAGCTTTCAAGAAGAGACTGGACTGACATCTGTCAGAAATGGTGTAAGGTCTCCTGATTGGGCGGACTGTTGGACTAGATGACCTACAAGATCCCTTCCAACTCTGTTAATCTGTTATTATTATTTTTTTTTAAAAAAAAAAACTTATAAATTTCCCCTACATTTTATTGGCTCTACCTTTCTATCATACACATTTTGTGTACAGACTTTTCCTAGTATTTACGGTGGCTGGCAATTTTCTGGAAATGTAGCGCATTATAATCAGCTTTGTATACATTGGTGAGTTATGAAGTCCACCAAAGTTTTCTGAAACATGCAGCTTTGGCTATGTAAGTGCATTTCACCTGTGCACAGGTTCTGGAACTGCTGAGTGGATCCATTTGGATAATAGTGTGGAAACCCAATGAATTTCTGCACCACAGTTGACTTATGCAGTAGCCAACCACACTGAATTATTCAGAACAATGCGAATTGCTTTAAATTGCAATAAAGTCCCTGCAAACCATTTTGCATCTCATTTACCTATGTTTTCTCCATCTTCCCTGGTGAATTAAGACTGGGGTTGTTTGTGGTGGCTCTGTATGAAGTTTTAGAAACTCACAATTTCCCTGGAGGAATAGACTTTTCTTGAAACATGTTGGGACAATAAAAGGAGCAGCAGCTGTTGTTCTGTGCCACCCGCTCTTATTAATCTAATGGTTCTCTCAGGGGCCTTGTGCCAGGGAAGGGGAGAGCCATGAAACTATCTTTGCTGCTTAGGAGAACAGGTAGGTTTCAAGCATCATCGATCACAAGAGTTGATGGCTGTAAATTTTTTAAAAATGTGGCACAATAGGAACATGAAGAAATCTGATCTTCTTCCATCAGATCAGTGCAAATTCGTATCACACCATGTTTTTAAAAAGCCCATTGTCATCAATTTTTTGTTAGTTTTAACTGATTAAGTAAAGCTATGCAAGAGGTGGAACGGTGCTCCGGTTTAATGCAGTATAGATCAAATCACAGCACAGAACCAGATCTGCAAACTGAAGTGGGGGCTTCTTTTAAAGCACTGGGTTGAAACACAGAACACTGAAGTGTTTTCAAGGTGTTTTGTAAACTGACTTCTTTCTTTTTTCCCTTTTTTCACTGCTTTCAACTCAGAAAATTCAGATTGCCCAACTGTATCTGCTGATACAGTTCTACAGAGGAATTATTGAGTCTATCATTTGTACCTCAAATGAGGTACACACAACTTCTGAAGCTGTTCCATTGGTTAACTATTCTCACTGTTAGGAAGTTTCTCCTAGGTTGCTTCTCTCCTTGATTAGTTTCCATCCATTGCTGCCCTCAGGTGCTTTGGAGAATAAGTTGACCCCGTCTTCTTCTTTATGACAGCCCCTCAAATATTGGGACACTGCTATCATGTCACCCCTAGTCTTCTTTTCTCTAGACTAGCCATGCCCATTTCCAGCAATCGTTCTGCATAATGTTTTTGTCTCCAGTCCTTCAATCATCTTAGTTGTTCTTCTCTGCACTTTTTCCAAGGTTTCAACATCTTTTTCGTAAAGATCAACATCTTTTTTTTAAAAAAAAATCTTCTGCTTCAATATGTCTGTGTATTTGATTGTTTGGGTTTTGTGTCCCATAATAACTCAGAGAGGACCAAACTATGGCAAGACATTAGCCTCAATGCCAATCTTCAGTTCAGGAAATATCAGATGCTTGTAGAATTATGTGGCTGAACAGGATGTGGCTTTGAAATACAATAGTCTCCACCAGTTCTCAAAGTTCAAGACTTCCCACAAGACTGCAGTAACCATGCTTACTGCTAGATTTTGAAAAAAAAAATCATTTAGAGAGACAAGATGACACAGTAGGAGGTTAGCCATTTCAATAAGTACATCTGCAAAGTAATCAGCCTTCTGTCATGCTGAAGAAAAATTGCAGCCGGATGAGTAACTAATGTCAACAGGAGGAGAAAGAGGATTTCTGTCTGTGGATTTTTTAATTTTGGTTGATGCATTTCAACCAGAAAACTTAATAACATATAAAGGCTTTTTTTTTCATGCCAATAAGTGACAGGATGAGAGGTTTGCTAGAATGCTCAAATGCATTCTTATATTAATTGGCTGGAATCCAAAGGTTTGCCCGGATTTTCTCTGAGAAGCAGGTTTCTAAGCAGAAAATTGAAACAGATTTAAGAGGATGCATGTGTGAGTCATTGTGGGGATGCAATGTACTTCAGGGTGGATATGAACCAGCCTTGAAATCTCTTACTAATGTGTGCTGCAGCCACCAAAAAAAAAAAAAAAAAAAAAAAAAGCCAATGCCATCCTAGGCTGCATCAACAGAAGGGATAGAATCAAGATCACATGAAGTTTTGATACCATTTTATAATGCCTTGGTAAGGCCACGCTTGGAATACTGCATCCAGTTTTGGTTGCCACAATATTAAAAAAAATATGTTGAGACTCTGGAAAGAGTGCAGAGAAGAGCAACGAAGATAATTAGGGGACTGGAGGCTAAACCATATGAAGAACGGTTTGGGGACCCCAGCTATAACTATTGTGTGAATGTGAAAAATATTCCTAAATCTCTTTTTTCAATGCCATTGTAACTTCAAGTGTCACTAAATAGTTGTAAGTCAAGGACTACCTGTATATACAGTGGATATTTTTAAAAAAATTGAACCGCAGCTGAGGATGCTATATTTAAAATTGTAACTGATCAGAAATACATCAAAAGGAAGGAAAAAAAGGGGGGAAGGATGTAACAATCCAGAACACAATAATACATGAAAAAAAGGAGTTGAACATAGTGAGGTTACATTTGAGCTAAAGTGGAAGGAATTGTATAGTAGAAGAGTTAGGTCAGACTGAAGTTGAGAAAAGAAATTATTTCAGAAGGAGGCAACACCCAGCCCTCCCTTGATCTTGGCACAAACATGCATGCAAAAATTGCAACAATGTGCTTACACGGAGAGCTTCTGCACCAAGATGAATTCCTTGTGTGTCCAGTAACACTTGGGCAACTATTTTATTGTATTCTGTTCTGTTCTATCCTGTTCTGTTCTGTTCTGTTCCCATCCCTTCGCATCCCTTCTGTTCCCTTCCCTTCCCTTCTACTCCATTCCACTCTATTCTGCATTCTATTCTATTCTATTTTCTATTCTATTCTATTCTATTCTATTCTATTCTATTCTATTCTATTCTATTCTATTCTATTCTATTCTATTCTTATTCCTATTCCTATTCCTATTCCTATTCCTATCCCTATCCCTATCCCTATCCCTATCCCTATTCCTATTCCATATTCTATTCTATATTCTATTCCAATTCCATATCCCATATCCCATATTCCATATCCCATATCCCATATCCCATATTCTGCTCTGCTCTACTCTACTCTACTCCACTCTACTCTACTCCACTCCACTCCACTCCACTCTACTCTACTCTACTCTACTCTACTCTACTCTACTCTACTCTCCACTCTACTCCACTCCACTCCACCACTCTACTCTACTCTATTCTATTCTATTCATTCCATTCCATTCCACTCCACTCCACTCCATTCTGCATTCTATTCTGTTCTGTTCTGTTCTGTTGTGCATTCTACTGTGCGTTCTGTTCTGTTCCATTCCAGCCTATCCTGTCCCATCCCATCCCACCATATCCTTTCCCTTCCCTTTCTATCCCATCCCATCCCATCCTATTCTATAAGGATCTTTTTGTGTACACAGTAAGCATCTCTGAAGGCCCTGACTTAATAAAAAGATTGTCTTTTAATAGCTTTTGTCTAAGCAGCTTTCTTCTTTTCCATATTTATTTCAATACAAGGCTTTGGAGGATTCCATTTATCCTCCTTCAGTGACAAGGCTGATGCTATCACTTTATTCAATGAGTATTAATTTAGATTGAGTTGTCAAGGAGCTGCAAATTATGACTATATTTTCCTAATCAAGCTAAATCATTGCTGTTGAGGCCAAAGCAGATATATATATATATATATATATGTTTTCTTAAGTTTTTAAAGTGGTACCCATGTATGGTGTTCGGCTTGGTTCGGGTATTTTCCCGTCATTGTAGTTCTTTTAAAGTTGTAGCAGCGTTTCAGCAGAATCTCATCTGCCATCATCAGGCTTCTGTATTGTGTCCGTCTGTGGGTCAGACTTTTACAGTGGTTTCAGATTTAAATTTGGGGCAGCCTATTGCTGTGCCAGAATGGTTTTTCTTCATCCTGATTGGTTGGGAGTCTTGGTCTGTGTTTATTGGTCTCGGAGTTTGCTGTGTTCTGCTTGATGGGTGTTTCTGATATCTTCTGTTTGTTTTTGGCTCTTTTTGTATCTTGATTGGCTGGCAGCATTGTGTTACTTTAATGGAGGTCTTTAGTGCAGCTTGGCTTCGGGTAAATGGACGGCTATCATTAGTTAGGAAGCTGGGTTTCATCTGGGTGCCTGGTTGGGGTGTGTTTGAGCTGTATATATATATATTTCACCAAGGATTGATAATGAGATGACAACAGTTGTTATGAACACATCTGACTACCAAACCAAGTTAACCAACCTCAACTCATACAAACCCCCAGACGACCCCCCACCCCACCACCTACCTAGAAAAACCACCAGATCCAAAAAAAAAGCTCCCCCATCAGTGAAGAAATTAAAAGATCTTTGCCAAGATGACAATTTCAAATCCCTTTGCTTTTCCCAACACAAAGAAGGAACTCACGCCCGGCCACCAAAAACAGAAACGCCAAAAGCGGGGACCCTACAACAGCTCATAGGTCATCCGGGGAGGGAAAAAGGGGAAGATAAAAAAAAAAAAACTCCCAACCCAAGTATTTTTTTGGTAGGTTATTTTTTTTTTTTTTTCTTAATACCAAAAAAAAAGGGCTTACACCCCCCCCAAAAAAAAAACCCCCCCCCACCATCCTAGATCTGACCAACCACTGTCTATCAATACATATACCTACAATGGACAAAAATACAAACAAATAGAAGGAGCACCCAAACCTGTCATCGCAAACCTCTACATGGAACAGCCTTGTTGCACCCAAACTCTGGCTATATCTGACACCTTCATATCTATCTATCTATCTATCTATCTATCTATCTATCTATCTACATCTATCTATCTATATAGAACAAAAACTGAGAACAAATAAAGGGAGTTTTCAGTGGAAGTCAAAGAAATGAATTTCAACCAAAATCCAAGACAGAAGAGAATGGCATTACAGCCCTCCTCCATATATAAAAGGCACTACAGACAAAATCAGCAAGATCTCATAGGTAGCAATTTAATTGGAGATTGTAAATAAATATCAAAACATCAATATCAAAACATTCCAGAAAGGTCAAAAACAGCTCACATTTAAAGCTACAATTTCACAATTTCATGCAAATTTGAATTCAAGATTTTATATCTAAACAGAGGAATTTTCCTTCACCAATTAACATTTGACTTGATTCACTGATGAAACTAATGAAATGTTACATCTGAACCCTGAATAAGTATAACAGTATAATAGAGTTGGAAGGGACCTTGGAGGTCTTCTAGTCCAACCCCTTGCTCAAGCAGGAGACCCTATACCTTTGCAGACAAGTGGCTGTCTAGTCTCTTCTTAAAAACCTCCAGTGATGGAGCACCCACAACTTCTGAAGGCAAGTTGTTCCACTGATTAATTTTCTCACTGTTAGGAATTTTCTCTTTAATTCCAAGTTGGTTCTCTCCTTGATTAGTTTCCATCCATTGCTACTTGTCTTGCCTTCTGGTGCTTTGAAAAATAGATTGTCTCTCTCTTCTTTGTGGCAGCCCCTCAAATATTGAATACTGCAATCATGTCACTCCTAGTCCTTCTTTTCTCCAGACTAACCATACCCAATTCCTGAAACCATTCTTCATACAGGAATTGAGTATGTTTAGTCTAATGAAAAGAAGAACTGACATGATAGCAGTCACGTCCTATAAACAATCGTATTTATCCTGTAAGCAGTCATAATGAAGTTATTTTAATTATTTTGAAAATTCTTTAGATGCTTTTTCTTCCCTTCATAAAAGTTGGCAGAAGTATCGTCCTTAATCATTACTTTTGCTGTCTTTTTCCTTATGTTACTGGTTTTTTTTCCCTTTTAAAATGGGATCAATCACAATAAATGTCATACGATAATTTCCATTCTAATATGTGGGTTTTGAGGGTGTGATGTTCTCTCTCTCTCTCCCTCCCTCCCTCTCTCCCTCCCTCCTCCTCTCTCTTTTTCTCCCTCCCTCCCTCCCTCCCTCCCTCTCTCCTTCTCTTTCTCTTCCTCCCTCCCCCTCCCTCCCTCCCTCCTCCCTCTCTCTCATTTTTTAAATCTTTCAACCTATCTTCTTTTTTGCTCCAGAAGGTAGAGAAAGATAGGAATTCATACCAGTTATCCTTCAGACAATGATAAATGTGAGAATATGAGAAGATATCCCCAGTTGTCTGGTAAGATTCTTCTCAATAAAAGCAAGATTTTTTGGGGGGGAAAGGATAGATCTTCCTCATCATCTATTATTTTATAATTGCCTTCTGAATTCACAAGTTTCTTTCCAATGCACACATAACTATGCTTTTAAAAGATTTCTGTAAGGTTTTTCCTTTTTAAAAAAAATTATGTAAGCCCCTCACATTTGTGGATGCTCCATGACAGTGGAGGTATGCTACTGGTTTGGCCCGGTTTGGCCGAACTGGTAGCAAAAACCACTACTGGTTCAGCCCAACTGGTAGTATAAAAAGCCTCCGGTCATCTGAGAGGAGGGGGAAAAAGCCCCCACAATCAGCTGAGAATATAAAAGACCAATGTTGGTTGTGCAAAGGAGTCCACAGGAGCTACAGACACTGGAATGGAGGAAGGCAGGACGTTTTTTCCAGGATCTAAGATAAGGGCAGTATTGATACTTGTAAAATGGACACTGGGGCACATGTGAACGTGCTTCCTGGATTTATAACTGAGCAATTGCACCCTTAGGCACATTTCTTCAGTTGTGAATTTATAGTGTCCAGGTGATTCCCACTGAAGAAGTTTCTCAGTTGAAAGTAAGAATGACTTTTGCTGGGGCTGTGGGTCATTTTTCCTGTTCTCAAACTTATCAGCAGTTGGGGCCATATTAAAAATATCTGTATGATTCCTAACATATTACTGCTTGTACCTGTGGAGCAATATTCAGACATTTTGAGGATTTTGAGAACCTGGGCACTGTACATCAAACTGAATTAGTGGAATCCAATTTTCCATTTTTTTTTTAAATTGCTCCAGAAAGGTTCCAGGAAGGCACTTGAAGAATGAACTGGTCAGATTATTGGATTTTAAAATTGTAGAAATCCACTAAAGAACACAAGAGCCCTTTGAGTGATTCTATTCTTTAGTGACGGATAGGAGAGAGAAAAAAAGAGTCTTTAAAACTACATTCCTAGGAGTATAACTAATATGTCAAAAGGCAGCATTTTCCTTTGCCCATTGGACATTTTTGTAATGAAAAACTGGTATAATTTTTTTTTTTTTTACTATTTTAAGTGCCCCTTCTGGGTATTGACAGATCACATTAGACATGAAAAGTTCAACGTTGTGTATTTTTAACATACTTTTTGGCAGATTCAGTTTTTGCTGTCTCTCTCTCTGCAGTCTTAACTCTTCCCCTCATGTCTTGCATAAATCAGTTTGACAACTATTGGATGGGATTCTTGATGTTAAGTTGTATATTGTTGATATCGTGATCTGGTGCCACTGTGAGACAATGTATTGTAGACTTAAGAAGTTTCTACAGAAGGTAAGAGAGGATGACCTAAAACTCAATAAGCAAAGTAAATTACATGCTCAGGAAATCACATATATAACCTGGAGAACAAATTAGAGATGAGAGACTTGATTGATTCAATGGTTCAGGTGTTGGCTAGAAATCAGCAGATTGTGAGTTCATTTAATCGAAAAAGGCAATTTTACTCTGAACAGCTTATATTTTGCGATGAGATCTCTAGCTCTATCAACTCCTATCAAGTCAAACATCCACTTCTGACTATCTCAGGTCCTTGGGAAGAATGCGATAGATACACACACACACACACACACACACACACACACACACACACACTGTTTTCCTGAAAATATGACCTACTCTGAAAGTAAGTCCTAGTTTGATTTTTACACGTGCGTCCAATATAAGCCCTACCCCCCAAATAAGCCCAATTAAGATCCCGCCCACTCCAGAGTGCAGGGCTAAAAATTAAGTTAGGGTGGGATGGGGTGGTAGTGGAGCTGCCCTACTACTTACTTTTGGGCAGCCTCGCAAACCCTGATACCTGCCTTGCCGGCCCATTTCTTCTACAGTTGCCAAGGGTGGCAAGGCTTTCCAGAAGGCCTCTGTAACTGATAACAAAGCTCTGGATCGATCCGGAGCTCTCTTATCGGCTGCAGAGGCCTTCAAGAAAGCCTTTCCGGATGCAGAACAAGAAGTTTCTGAAGGTCTCTGACAGCGAAAAGGAAGCCGCACAAGCGAGGTTAGTCAGTGGATGACATCCCCTGAAAATAAGACCTGGTGCTTTTTTTGGTGAAAACAAAAAACAAAAAACAAGACAGGGTCTTATTTTGGGGGAAACACGGTATATATAAAACAGACCAGGGGTTCAAATAGATCCAGAATAAAGTTGAAGGGTTTTTAAGGATGTCTCCTTTTCAAGATAAGGAATGAGTTCAAATCTTTGGGAGATGGGTCACTGTCGTAGATTAAAGACCTGGAAAAGGTTATCACTCACTTGGAGCTTAAAAAACAAATGTCAACAGGAACCGGTCTTTTGAAACAGTTCTGACAGCAAGCAGGACACTAAATATCTGCATCTATGCTTCCAAAGTGGATTTTGGAAGTTTTTTTGAAGACCAGTAGCTAATCATCATCATCATCATCATCATCATCATCATCATCATCATCATCGTCATCATCATCATGCTGCAACCATACAATGTGGGTGAATATATTTAGGCATATGGCAGCACTGTCCCTGTGTCTACAGAATACAGAACGACAGAGTTGGAAGGGATTTTGGAGGTCTTCTAGTCCAACCCCCTGCTCAGGCAGGAAGCCCTAGACCATTTCAGGTGAATGGTTGTCCAATCTCTTCTTAAAACCTTTCAATGTTGGAGCATTCACAGCTTCTAGAGGCAACTCGTTCCACTGGTTAATTGTTCTAACTTGTTCTAATTATTCCCAACAGTTCTCACTGTTCTAAATATTTTGGCATGCAGTATCAGTAGCACTTATATACCACCCATAGCACTTTACAGCACTCTCTTAAAGAGTCAGCTGAGTCAACCTTGAGCTGGTTAAGATCAAACTCCAGGCTGTGGGCAGAGTTAGCCTGCAATCCTACACTTTAACCATTGCCCACCAAGGCTCCTGTAGCCCGATATGCCCTATAGTGGCATTCCAAGGGAAGGAATTGAAACAGTGTATGTCCAAGGTGTGTTGCAGAGGTGGTATTCAGCAGATTCTGACCAGTTCTGGAGAACTGGTAGTGGAAATTTTGAGTAGTTCAGAGAACAGCAAATCCCACCTCTGACTGGCCCCGTCCCCATCTATTCTCCGCCTCCTGAGTCCCAGCTGATCAGCTGGGTCTTCTTTGGTTGCCCTGCAGAGGAGAACAGAGCTGGAAAGCAGATTAGTGGGGTGGGGAGGGAATGGGGGTTTTGCAGTATCCTTTCCCTCCATGCCAACCAAGCCACATGACACCCACTAAGTCACGCCCATAAAACTGGTAGTAAAAAATGTTGAATCCCACCACTGGTGTGTTGCAGCCATTCTTCCATTGCCAAATTCCATTTTCCTCTCTTACTTCTCTAAGAATGAGAAGCTGGGAGAAATGTATTATCTGATAGCTCCTTCTCAATGGATTTCTTTTATATGAAGTGGTGCCTTCATTGTTCTGGGGAAAATAAACATGCCAAAATATTTAAGGACTTCTTGTGTAGAAAAGCAATCTGCACATTTCCCCTCCCCCCAAAAAGAGCACTAGATCTTTTTTTTTAAAAAAAGAAAAAGCTGCTTGAGATGA
This sequence comes from Notechis scutatus, assembly GCF_049901735.1. NCBI lineage: Eukaryota > Metazoa > Chordata > Lepidosauria > Squamata > Elapidae > Notechis > Notechis scutatus. The sequence goes on from NC_142012.1 coordinate 80,274,567, forward strand.
ATACCCAACTTCCTACAAAACACAACACTTGTATGATTTAATCTTGAACAAACGTAACTACTCTCTTGATAGAAGTAGCCAAGCAGCTAAGCAACAAAACCTCATCACAATGATATATGCTGACTTCAGAGAAACTAAATTATTGCATTTGGCTCCATTGTTCACAATAATACACACTGGAAATTTCAGGAGTCTCTCTCTCTCTCTCTTCTCTCTCTCTCTCTCTCTCTCTCTCTCTCTGTGTGTGTGTGTCTTTCTCTCTCTTTCTCATCTCTCTCTCTCTTTCTTTCTCTCTCTCTCTCTTTCTCTCTCTCTTTCCTTCTCTCTCTCATCTCTTTCTCTCTCTTTCTCCCTTTTGCTCTCTCTCTCTCGCTGTGTGTGCGTGTCTTTCTCTCTCTTTCTCTCTCTCTCTGTGTCTTTCTTTCTCTCTCTCTTTCTTTCTCTCTGTGTGTGTGTCTTTCTCTCTCTCTCTCTCTCTCTTTCCTTCTCTCTCTCATCTCTTTCTCTCTTTGTCTCTCTCTTTTTCACTCTGTGTGTGTGTGTGTGTGTCTTTCTTTCTCTCTCTCTCTCTCTGTGTGTGTGTGTCTTTCTCTCTCTTTCTCTCTCTCTCTCTCTTTCTCTCTCTGTCTTTCTCTCTCTCTCTCTCTTTCTCTATCTCTTTTTTGTAGTCTCATAGGTGTTTTTTAAATAAATGAAAACCTGAATGATATTTGTGAGCAGGAGAACTTCAATTGTTCCACTGGTTACTTGTCCTCACTGTTAGAAGTTTTCTCCTCAATTCCAGATTGCTTCTCTCCTTGATTAGTTTCCATCCTTTGTTTCTTGTCTTTCTTTCTGGTGCTTTGCAGAATAAGTTATTCCCCCCTTTTTTGTGTGGCAACCCCTCAAATACTGGAATGCTGTTATCATGTCACCCCTTAATTCTTCTTTTCTTTAGACTAGCCAAACCCAAATCCTGCAGTTGTTGTTCATATGTTTTAGTCTCCAGGCCTTAGATGTCTCACCTGGCATGAAACATTTGATATGGGGCTTCATCAAAGCACATGGATTTCTTTTTATCCCAGTATTAGAATGATCCACTACATTTTCAATATCCCTGTTAGAGCCCAGCCAGATTTCTCTTGCTTGGTGTTTACATTTTTTTCCATGCTAAATGATCTTAGGAAATCATGTGAATCATGAGGATGGAAGTTGATTCTCCGAGCTTGTAGGTTGGTATGAAAAAAATGGTCATAAGCCACTTTTTTTCCAGGGCTGTTGCAATTTTGAACGTTCACTAAACAAACTGTTGTAAACATTAACAGTTGTAAACCTAATCCTGCGTAGCTTTTTCTCCAGTAATATTGTACTACTAACTAGAGCATACAAAACATTTGCTGGACCAATTCTTGAATACAGCTCATCTGTCTGAAACCTGCATTGCATATTGGACATTAATACAATCGAGAGAATCCAGAGATATTTCACCAGAAGAGTCTTCCACTCCTCTACTCATAATAGAATACCTTATGCCACCAGATTTGAAATTTTAGGATTAGACAATTTAGAACTATGCAGCCTTCAGTCTGACCTAACCTTGGTACATAAAATTATCTCTTGCAACATCCTACCCATCAATGACTCCTTCAACTTCAACCACAACAATACATGAGCAACAATAGATACAAACTCAAGGTAAACCGTACCAAATTTGATTGCAGGAAATACAACTTCAGCAACAGAGTGATCAATGCCTGGAATGCACTACCTGACTCTGTGATTTCTTCCCAAAATCCCAAAAACTTTAACCTTAAACTGTCTACTGTTTTCCTCACCCCATCCCTAAGAGGTCTTTAAGGGGCGTGCATCAGTGGCACCAACATGCCTACCCTTTAATAGCAAGATTAGTCTTTCAGACCACCCTAATTTGTATGAAATCCTGAACAGGGTAATTGTCTAATTTGCTTTTTTGAGTTAAAATTTGCAATGTGAGAAAGGAGGGAAGGAAGGAAAAGACAGAAACAAAGGAGGGAGCAAGGAAGGAGGGAAAGAAGGAAAGAGAAAAAGGGAAAGAAAGAAAGAGAAATAAGGAGGGAGGGAGGAAGAAGGGATAGAAGAAAGAAGGAAAGAAAAAGAAAGAAGAAAGAAAGAAGACAGGGAGGGAGGGAGGGATGAAGGAAGGAAGGAAGGAAGGAAGGAAGGAAGGAAGGAAGGAAGGAAGGAAGGAAGGAAGGAAGGAAGGAAGGAAGGAAGGAAGAACAACATTCCGACTAAAACTTCTGAAAAGATGGGGGAAATCCATACTTACTTATTTACCAGTGTGTTCAATTTATGTCTTTGGCATTTAATTTGCATTTGTTAATTTCAAACATAATGATCATATAATTGCTGCTTAAAAATATTTATTCCATCTTCTTTATTTTCCCTTACACAAAATCTGCTGTTTTCATTTCACTTTGCCGAGAGATGCTTAAATATATATGTCACTCAAGTTACCATCAAGTCCCACATGAATGCCAGGAATCACCTCAGTCTGGCATCATAAAGGCATCCCCTGCCAGCTATCCCACTCTGGGATATGATTTAGTTACCCCACTTCTGAATCAGATTTATCGTCCCATGGGGTGTGGGAAACAGTAATTGGATGGGATCTTGGAGGTCTTCTAGTCAAATCCCTTGCTCAAGCAGGAGATCTTACACCTGGGATGGTGAACCTATGGTGTGCATGCCAGAAGTGGAATGCAGAGCTATCTCTCCAGCCACGCCAGCCGTCACCCATTGCTTTTCCAGATTCTGGCATGCGCATGCGTGCCGGCCAACTGGTTGTGCATGCAGGAGCGCCAGAAACTGGAAGAGCAGCTCCCCAGCATGCATTCATGCCAGAAAGCTGAGCTTCCAGCTTCCAGCACACATAAATGTGCCAGCCAGCTGGTCAGTGCCAAAAAGCTTTGCTAACACTGCCTTACACCATTTCAGGAAAGTGGCTGTTCAGTCTTTTCTTAAGAGCCTTCAGCGATGAAGCACCCACAACTTCTGGAGGCAAAGCCATTCCACTGGTTATGTAACCAGTGCACAGTTGTAATGTATGTCAGTGTACTGGTAATGTCGTGGTGGTGCAGTGGTTAGAATGCAGTATTGCAGTCTAATTCTGTTCACTGTTTATTGCCAGCAGTTCGACAGTTTGATTCTCACTGGCTCAAGGTTGACTCAGCCTTCTGTCCTTCCGAGGTCAGTAAAATGAGGACCCAGATTGTTGGGGGCAAGAGATTGACTCTGCCCGCTTAGAGTGGGCTGGAAAGCACTGTGAAGCAGTGTATAAGTCTAAGAAGGAAGAGGGAAAGAAGGAAGGAAGGAAGGAAGGAAGGAAGGAAGGAAGGAAGGAAGGAAGGAAGGAAGGAAGGAAGGAAGGAAGGAAGGAAGGAAGGAAGGGGTGGGCAAGAGGCTGACTCTGTAAACCACTTAGAGTGGGCTGGAAAGCACTGTGAAGCAGTGTATAAGTCTAAGAAGGAAGGAAGGAAGGAAGGAAGGAAGGAAGGAAGGAAGGAAGGAAGGAAGAAGGAAGGAAGGAAGGAAGGAAGGAAGGAAGGAAGGAAGGAAGGAAGGAAGGAAGGAAGGAAGGAAGGGGCAAGAGGCTGACTCTGTAAACTAAGTGCTAGTGCTAGTGCTATTGACTCAGCCTTCTACCCTTCCAAGTTTGGTAAAATGAGGACCCAGAATGCTGGGACAAGAGGCTGACTCTGTAAGAGAAAAGCAATATGAAGTGGTGTATAAGTCTAAGGGCTATTGCTACATCAGGTGAATTCAGTGCACGTTGACTCAAATTACCAAGGAGCACAGCTAGACAGCAAAATGCTTTCCGCCAGTCTAAAAGCTGCAAGGAACTTCACCAGCAGTGATTGCCTTGCCCTTATTGACAAATCTTTACTCTGTTTCAGTGATGATGTCAGTAGGTGGTAAGCCTTAGTGGGGGCGGGGGGTTGTGTGATAAATTATGACACGTGATTGATGGATTCCCTCAGCCTCTTCTCACCTCCTACTGAGCATTGCCTACTGTCACTCCTTAATATGTGGTGCAATGAGCATCAGTGAACATTGCAACTTTCCAGCTATTGCAGAATGATATATGTCAAGATGCCCAACTAAGGGGTTTCAGGTGTGCAGGTGTTTTTCTCGGTTAAACGGGCTATTTCTTAGTATTGGTCTACTGTGGTGCTTTTCTGAAAGAACTAAACCCTTGTTCAAAAATAGCCCAGAAAAAGATCTTTATTGAGTCAGCAACTGCCATGTAATGGAGAGAGAGAGATGAATTTTCAGATGAAATACAAAGAAAAATCAAGATATTTCGCTTCAACAGAACTAAGGATGAACAATCCTGTACATTTGTGAATGGATTCCAGAGGTGTTTGAGAGCATTATTTGGTTCAGTTGAGCATCAACCTCTTAACTCACTAACTCATGTGAGTCTCAAAGAAAGAAAGAAAGCCAGCTTTGGTGGATAATGTTCCAAAGTTGCTTTTTTCCAAAAGGCAACTGAACTTTCTTGGTTTTTTTTCCCATGGAAAATGTTTTGCCTCTCATCCAAGAAGGTTCTTCCGTTCACCCATCATCATTCCATCAGTGAACTGGACAAGCTTTTTTGGATGAGAAGCAAAACATTTTCTTGTTTTTCTTTGAAGACATTTTGCTTCTCATCCAAGAAGTTTTTTTACAGTTCATCCATGGGCATTCCATCAGTGAACTGGAGAAGTTTCTTGGATGATAAGCAAAATGTCTTCAAAAAAAAAAAAAAAAACAAAGAAGTCTACTTGCCTCTTGAAAAAGTACCTTTCTGTCAGCCATGACCCGAATGACTGAGAATCTCCATAGTTATTTTGAATATTTTCCTTATCTAGAATCCGTAACTTTATTTTTCCCAGTTCATATATATTTTCAAAGGGAAAAAAAAGCAAGAAAGCCCAGTTGCCTTTTGGAAAAAGCACCTTTGAGATAACCATGACCTGGATGATTGAGAATCTCCATAGACATCATGGATAATCTGAAACCATCTCCTTATCAATTCTCCAAACCATGTTGACATAGCTTTGTAGCCTTTGGGTAATTCATAGGTCTGGTTTTGATTGCTTCTTTTTTTCCTTCTCAAGCAAAATTTGGAATTTCACAATTAAGGGCCAAAGCATTAAGCATCTGAGCAAAATTCCCTGATAAACTGATTCAATTTAGTTTAATGAAGTCTAGTTTAATGAAAAGAGGGACTAGGGGTGACATGATGGCAGTCTTCCAATATCTAAGTGGTTGCCACAATGAAGAGGGGGGTCAAACTATTCTCCAAAGCAGGACAAGAAGCAATGGATGGAAACTAATCAAGGAGAGAAGCAACCTGGAATTAAGGAGGAATTTACTTACACTGAGAGCAATTAATCAATAGAATAGCTTACTTCCAGAAGTTGTGGATGCTCCAACACTGGAGGTTTTAAAGAAGAGATTAGACCATCAAGTATAGAGTTTATGCTTGAGAAGGGAGTTGGACTAGAAGACCTCCAAGGCCCCTTCCAACTCTGTTATTCTGTTAAACGATATAACCCAAAAGAGATAGGGTTTGGAATTATTTGGGCTGGCTGAACAGCAAAAGATGGAAATCCAGCTTCACTCTGAGAGAAGGAAGATCTGATGGGCTGGTGAAGGATGGAGTTGTGAGACTGAGGTATCTGGCTTTAAAAGGCAACATGCTTTCATGGTAGAGAAGATGTTGAAAAGCCTGCTGCTTCCTCCGATAATGCCTCGCTGTCATTTGAATTAGTCCTAACTCTTTTTGAGCCACTCTACATTCACAGTGGGATCTGCTTCCTATCAAAATCCTTCCTGACACTTCTTTCTACCTTCCTCAGTCAAAAGACAGTTTTTTTTTGTACTAGGAAGTTCCCTAGGGAGTGACAATGCAGCAGTTGAGAGCAAAGGTTTTGCAAAGTCTCTTAGTTGGATAGGAAGCCCAGAGAATCATTTCTCTGCAGAGAATTTTGCATTTTTCAGCTCTGAAACCCCGTGATCTGGGATATTTCCAGCAAAGGGGAAGCCTTCTGAATTTCTCCTGGATGGCAGGGCACCCTTTCTACTGCCTTACTTTTCTCTTCTCCCCAGGACAAATGTTGCTCTTCAGAAACAAAAATGGGAATTAATTGGCATAGTAACTCCCAGCATAAATGTTTTGCCCATGTTTGCCTGCTTGCTTGTTCTCAAACACATGTTTTCAATGTTTTGATCTCACACACACAGGAATCTCTACTAACTTAACCTTCCCCAATCTGCCAACCGTCCAAAATATTAGGGTGATTCAATGAGGTGAAAGGAAGGTGATAGGAGCCGTTAAGTGATATTTCCCAGAAGAAAGTAGGCTGGCGAGATTCATGTGAATAGCAATAGCAATTGCTGTTGGTTCTGCAACCCAACAGGACAGACACAGACTTCAGAGGATAATTAGGACTGCAGAAAAAAACAATTACTACCAACCTACCTTCAGTTGAGGACCTGTATCCTGCACGAGTCAAAAAGAGGGCTGTGAAAGTATCTACAGACCCCTCACATCCCGGTCATGAACTGTTTCAACTCCTACCCTCAAAACGATGCTATAGAACACTGCACAACAGAACAACTAGACACAAGAGGAGTTTTTTCTTGAACGCCATCACTCTGCTAAACAAATAATTCGCTCAACACTGTTCAACTATTACAAAGTCTGCACTACTATTACTATTTATCTTCTCATCACTCCTTATCACCCATCCCCTCCCACTTGTGACTGTAACTTTGTTGCTTGTATCCTAACTATTTTTATTGACTGTTTCCTAGTATGATTTGATTGCTTATTGTACCCTATGACTATTATTAAGTGTCGTACCTTATGATTTTGACTATATATATATCTTTTCTTTTATGTACACTGAGAGCATTTGCACCAAGACAAATTCCTTGTGGATCCAATGACACTTGGCCAATAAAGAATTCTATTCTATTCTATTCTATTCTATTCTATTCTATTCTATTCTATTCTATTCTATTCTATTCTATTCTATTCTATTCTATTCTATTCTATTCTCAGCCATCTCTAAGTGGTTTATAGTGTCAGCCTCTTGTCGCCAACAATCTGGCTCCTCATTTTACTGACCTCAGAAGGACGAAAGGCTGAGTTAATTGCAATAGCAATAGCACAATAGGGGTGGGATTCAACCGGTTTAACAATTGGTTCGGTGAGCATGCACTTTTGCTGCATTCTGCATTCCATTCCCTACCATCCCTAGTGTAGCCAACAAAGTGAGGACAACCCATGGCTCAGAGGTTAATACATCTACCTAATATGCAAGCAACCAGGGTTCAAATCCCAGAAGGGTATGGCTAGCTGATGAAAGCTAAATAGTTTGAAATAGATTTGTACTACTCTCCCTTTATTGCTTTGTCAGCAAATATACATTTAATACCATTCCATTCCACTGCATTTCATTCCATTCCACTTTCCACTCCACTCCATTCCATTCTGCATTCCCATTCCATTCTAAAATGTGCAGTCATTGAGTTATGTATCCTGAACTGGCTTTCCTTCAGCAAATGCTCCCTTTGATTGAGCAGAAAAGCATCCAGTGTGAAACCTGGGAGGCCTTGCCTGCTCCCTCTTCTCTTCCTGCCTCTTTCTCTCTCTCTCTCTCTTTTTTTTACTCAAGGACTTGATTTCCAAACTCCCAACCAGTCTTCTGCACAGAGGACCTAAGGGGAGCCAGGAAAATCAGGTTTTTCCTCTATAAGCTAAGATGCCTTTTCTTCCATCTCTGATTGATCCATCAAGCAGCCAAGAACACTTAGAGGGTGGGGGGAGGAGGAGGAGGAGGAGGAGGAGGAGGAGGAGGAGGAGGAGGAGGAGGAGGAGGAGGAGGAGACATCCACTTTCAATTTTATTTCCCTGCTGTTTATTGTTATAAAATCAACAGCGTTCAACAGAGCTGGATGGGTGGGGGGAACTCTCCGTATAGATCCATCTGTTTTCCATTCTGTGGCTGAGGTTGTTTGTTTTTGTAGGAACACTTTCATCCTTCGTTGAAGCACGGATCCCGCTTTTGAACATTGACATCACCAGATGGAAACCTTTTAGATCAAGAGATTTAATTTTCCTTTTCTTAAAAAAAGATCCATCTGGGGCTGGACAAAACTCCAGCAACAGTCAACACTTAGTCCCAATCCTGTATACCTATCTTCTAAAAATGGCACAATGAGGTGTCCTCTCTTGTGTTATTTTGTAGGAAGCATAATATGCCTGCACATCCTTTATGCACATGCATATAGACTCTCTCTGTGTGTTTCTGTCTCTCTGTCTGTGTATCTCTCTGTGTCTCTGTCTCTCTCTCTGTGTGTGTGTTTCTCTGTCTCTGTCTGTCTCTGTTTCTCTCTGTCTGTCTGTCTGCCTGCCTGCCTGCCTCTCCCTCCCTCTCCCTCCCTCCCCCCCCCTCTCTCTCTCTGTGTCTTTCTCTGACTCTCCCTCCTTCCCTCCCTTTCATTCTGCCTATCCTGATTTTATTACATCCTAAAATGTCTCCCGTGATAGATTTCTATCCTTTCTGGAAGATATTCCTGGCACTTTCTGACTGAGGCCAATATTTCAAATAATTGAAAAGACATCCAATAATAGAATCTTCAGTGGGCTGGAAAGCGTCCATCTCCCGTTGAACTTGCCTCGCTAAAAATGAGGGAATATTTTTTTTGAAAAATTCCTAGCTGTCTGCCATCTTTCCTTCAGCCTGCTGTGATCCAGTCAGGTAGAATGGTAGAACATAAAACATAGCCAGCTCAATAGTGAAATCTGCATTTTCACCCACTGAGCCAAATGGAGGATGTTTTGGTTAGTCTTTTTTTTTTTTTTTTTGGAAACTTGGATGTCACATACAGGTAGTCCTTGACTTACGACCTCAATGGAGCCAAAAATTTCTGCTACTAAGTGAGACATTTGTGAAGTGACTTTTGCCCCTTTTTATGAGCTTTCTCAAAGGGACGTGGTGGCTCAGGGGTCAAGAAGCTGAGCTTGTCGATCAGAAACGTTGGCAGCTCAGCGGTTTGAATCCCCAGCGCCGCGTCACGGAATGAGCTCCTGTTACTTGTCCCAACTTCTGCCAACCTAGCAGTTTGAAAGCATGTAAAAAACGCAAGTAGAAAAATAGGGACCCCTTTGCTGGGAAGGAAACAGCGTTCCATTCACCTTTAGCATTCAGTCATACCAGTCACGTGACCATGGAGACGTCTTCGGACAGCGCTGGCTCTTTGGCTTTGTAATGGAGATGAGCAGCACCCCCTAGAGCCAGAAATGACTGGCATGGATGTGCAAGGGGAATTTTTACCTTTTACCTATGAACTTTCTTGCCATAGTAAGCAAATCACTGCAGCTGTTAAGTTAGTCACATGATTGTTAAGTGAACCTGGTTTCCCCATTGACTTTGCCTGCTAGAAGGTCACAAAAAGTGACCAGATGACTCCGGGACATTGCAACCGTCATAAATATGGATCAGTTGCCAAGCTTCCGAATTTTGATCATGTGACTGAGGACGATGGTAGATTTGTTGGGATGGAAGTTAATTTGCGTGAAACCAAGACTTCCATATTGGAAAATCATGCCCCTTATGAGAATAAAGTTATGTTCTATAAAGGACCTATAGCAAGACTAGTAGGTTTCTCAAATGAAAATTAGTATTTTTGTGGGGGTCGGGTTGGAATGGAGGGATCTTCTCTCAACTGGATAGAACTTCTGAGAAAATTATTAAGAATACTCAAGGCAAATTACCAAAAGTTTTATTTAACTTAATGGACAATTTGGGGCTTGCTGAAAATTGGAAATTCAAAGAAAAATGGCAATTCAAGAGGGTATATCTACTTTTCTGAAGGACGTAGATCCTTTTAAAAAACAGACTGGATTTGGATGTCCAAGAACTTGGCTATTAAGTTTTCTAAAGTAGAGATATTGACAATTTTTTGGGGGGGCGGGGGGTCATAACCCTATAAATTTGGTGTTCTTTTACAGCAATATTAAATAAATGTTGTTACAGGAAAATAGCAATAATAGATGGAAGATTGTAAAAACACTTTTTTTGAAAATTATTTAAACAAAAGGACTGGCTTGAAATGCAAATAAAGCTTTTGTCTTTCATCTAACATAATAATGAACTCAAACAGAAGGGTCAAGAGAAAACATAAGCTCTTTGGGATGGGCTAAAAGTATAAGAAATACAGAAATTCCCAAAGAAGATAAGCATTCCTCAACAAATTAAGCTTTTATGATAACAAATATCTATGTTAATATAAAGAGAAATGGAAATAAAAATAAACCAAAAAGGTAAAGATAAAGGTTTTCCTCACACATATGTCCTAGTCCTTTCTGGATCTAGGGGGTAGTGCTCCTCTCCATTACAAAGCCAAAGAGCCATCACTGTCCAAAGATGTCTCCATGGTCATGTGGCCAGCATGACTGAGAACCGAAGGTGCACCGAATGCTGTTACCTTCCCACCAAAGTGGTCCCTATTTTTCTACTTGCATTTTTTTACATGCTTTCAAACTGCTAGGTTGGCAGAAACTGGGACAAGGAACAGGAGCTCACTCCGTTATGTGGCACTAGGGATTTGAACTGCCGAACTGCCAACCTTTCTGAATGATAAGCTCAGCGTCTTAGCCACTGAGCCACCACATCCCTTCAAAAATAAACTATGTAAAGCTAAAAGAGAATCCCAATATTTTAGTTTGCAAACAAGCTAGGAAAATGGTTGGCATATAAATTATGAATATGTATGTATGTATGTATGTATGTATGTATGTATGTATGTATGTATGTATATATTCAAACTATATGAGGGAAATTCTGTATTAATGTTTAACGTAGTCATGCAAAAAGCATTTTGACAGGTCCTTGCTGGTCTCTGAGCTTAGCCAAGCTATTCTAACACTGATGAAGTTACCTAGCTTGGGTTATGAAAGGTCTGCCAGAAAACAACCAAGTTCAGAGAATACCAAGGACCCCTCCATAATTTCAAACCTGAACTATAAATATTCTCCTTTATTGATAAAAAGCATTTCATCAATATTATTCTAACTTGCATAAGGTAAGTGACATCTTTCTTGACAAAACAGAAAACCTAAAGAAACCAAATTTACAGAAGACGGAGACAGGTTATGAATGGGTTTATGACTAAATAAGCTATAAAAAAGATTAAGCCAGGAATGTTGTCTGGACCTTACAGATGTTTTAACGGTGAACTTTTGCAACATTTATAAAATTCAGTGAACTCAGTCTTACAGGAAGGAAAGAGGCCAGAGAGTTGGAAAGTGGCCAAAATAGCACTAATGGTTTTTTTTTAAAAAAAGAATGAAATTTCACTTTAATATGAAACTTCCACATAGGCTGACATTGTTACTGAATAATGATTATTTATGTCTGATAAAGCAAAAATAATTGGGTAAGAATGTATTCATGAAGGTCAATGTTGGTTTTTACATAAAAGACAGCTAAAAGGCAATGCTAGAAATGTATTAGACATTGTGGAATATTTGGAGCAAAATAGTGAAAACCAAGCCACATCGATTTTCTTAGATGTGGAGAATGACAAATTGAACTGGGCTCCTCTCTTCCAAGTTTTAGAAGATATGAACATTGAACAGAACCTTATAAAAATAGGTTAGGCAAGAACACTTAAGCAAGAAAAACCAACTGTATAGGTACAGTCTAGGTAAAACTTGGCTTAATACCAGTAACTGTGAGTGTCATGCCCCAGCATATAACTTTTATATACTGTTGTTGCTCTCTAACTCCATCTAGTGGCCGGAGAGAGACAAATACCAAGCATATTGTTTGAAGCTTTACCCATCCATCTGCACTCTCAAAACAAGTGAATGCTGAGAAGCTGTATTCCATTTCCTTTAGCATTTGGAGAACAATAGATACAAACTCAAGGTTAATCGCACCAAACCTGATTGCAGGAAATACAACTTCAGCAACAGAGTGGTCAATGTCTGGAATACTCTACCTGACTCTGTGGTTTCTTCCCCAAACCCCAAAAACTTTAACCTTAGACTGTCTACTATTGACCTCACCCCTTTCCTAAGAGGTCTGTAGGGGACGTGAATAAGCGCACCAACGTGCCTGCCATTCCTGTCCTATTGTTTCTTTTATTTTTTATTTTTTCTTATATGTATCCATGTATTCAAGGCAGAAGCACAAAGAAGAATCCATCTTAATCTATGGCACATGGTCATCCAAGGACAAACCCACATCCCACACACAGAGCATCACTGGTGAGATTTAAATTGCTTGTATTTATCAATTGTTACATTCAGCAATAACTCAATACTGCCTATCTTGTATTTGGTTTTCATTGTATGTATCCCTGTTTTCCCTAGTTTCACCATATCCTGTTCTTTCAATAAAGCATTCAGATTTACACATACGGCCTGCTTTATTGGATGATAGATGGTTTAGCATCATGTCAAGCTGCACACAGACTAAGAGTCGGACATGACTGAATGGTCATCATCTTCATCATCATCCCTAGGTGCTTTTCAAGAGACAACTGGATTTCCTGTTTTGTCTTTGAAGATGTTTAGCTTCTCATCCAAGAAGCTTCTTCAGTGAGAAACACAACTAAAAATGAACAATCCTGTACATTTGTGAGTGGATTCCAAAGATATTGGAGACTATTATTTGGTTCATTTGAGCATCAACCTCTCAACTCACTAACTCATGTGACTCTCAAAGAAAGAAATGAAGTCACCCATCGTGGATAAGTCCCAAAGTTGTTTTTTTCCAAAAGGTAATGGGACTTTCTGGTTTTTTTTTCTCCTGTGAAAACATTTTGCCTCTCATCCAAGCAGCTTCTTCAGTTCATCCATCATCATTCCATCAGTGAATTGGAGAAGTTTCTTGGATGAGAAGCACAACATTTTCAAAGGAAGTCCCGACGGTGCTTTTTTCAAGAGGCAACTGGACTTTCTGGTTGTTCTTTTTCAGTTCATCCATCATCATTCCATCAGTGAACTAGAGAAGCATCTTGGATGAGAAGAGAAACATCTTCAAAGAAAAACCAGAAAGTCCAGTTGCCTCTTGAAAAATTACCTTTGGGACAACCATGACCTGGAGGACTGAGAATCTCCATAGACATCATCATCATCATCATCATCATCATCATCACCACCACCACCACCACCACCTCCATCATAATCATCATCCTTCATCATCCTTCATCATCCTTCATCATCCATCATCATCCATCATCATCTCCTATGGATGTTTCTGCATCATCATCATCATTCTTCATCATCCTTCATAATCCATCATCATCTCCTATGGATGCTCCTGCTGCATCCGAGCCGAGCACTGCATGCATTTAACCCAACCTGCAAGCTTCTTTCCGAAATCTCTTCAACTTTTCCAAGTTCAGAATCACACATGTAGGAATTAGGTCGAAGTACATTAATTGCCTTATTCATCTCATCATTAAAATTACAGCTGCTGCCTTAGCAGCTTTCCGGGTATACATCATTAATAATGAAAAAACAAGAAAAGGTTTCAGTTAGCGGGATGCAAGATGCGCTTTCTAAATAACTCAACAGCGATTTAGGGCTGATTTTGGCAACAGATTGCTACAATTGTGGCAGCACCCCTGGCACTTGCTTAAAGTCATGGAGCTTGTGATGGAATTAATGAGGTCAGCCTCCCCAGCAAAATGCTGAGCATGTTGGCTGATTACTTCACTCTTTGTCCGTGGCTCAGGCCTTGTCTTTCAGAGCTGGCTGCTATTCAATCTTTGGGCTGATCCTAAGTCAGATAATGAGGAACATCTTGGGTGCATAATGGAGGAGTTCACTAGCTGTGGAGAAGGGAAGGAGGCTTATTATTCCATCGTGCTCATAGACAAACAAAATCATTGGACCATCAAGGTCATTAAGGACCATGAGGTTGTCATGGAAACAACCTTTGGGGCATTGATGGCAATAAATGAAGGAGCAACTGCATTGTGTGCATGCGTAAAAGGGAGGTTGGCTTTGGTTGGTGCCTCCTTAAAAAAAAAAAGTCAGATGAGTACAATTTAATAGACTTTGTGATGTAACTCCTATTTTTAGAGAGAAGGTCCAGATTTGAGGCCAGCTAAGCAGCCATGTCAAGAAACTATAAATATGAGTTCTCCCTGATGCTCAGTCATGGTTTCAGATTTTTTACATGCTCACAAAAACAGACTCGTTCTTAGACACAGCACATTAGGGCTATACACCCCTTAATGTTGTCTTCGGTTTGGATGAGATGCACATTAAAGCAGCCACATCTTTTTCTAGGATTTTCAATGAACTCTTCAGTGATTTGAGGCCCACTTCTGCAACTATGTTGCTTCATTGATTGGTTTGTTCATTTACTTATGACATTTATATGGCTATTCATCTATCAAAAAAAAAAAAAGAGAGAGAGATAGCCATGAAAGCCGAATGGGTGGTTTGGGGCCAATCACCAGGAGATGGTGAGTTTTAATCCTGCCTTAGTCATGAAAGTCATACTGCTTTCACAGGAGCAACAAAGTTTAGACAGTTTTGTTGGGAGGAAGAAGGTCAAGTCCAGGTGTAGGCGGCTACTGGTTTGCCCCAGTTTAGGTGAATCCATAGCTAATGTTATGGCTGGTTCGGTGAAATGGCAAATCCCACCCTGGTTGGCCCCACTCACCCTTCCCAGGAGTCCCCACATCCAGGTAAGTTCAGGGTGCACACAGAGGCTTGGGGAGCATGAAAAACAGACCTCCTGGAAGTTTGGGAAGGCCAGAAATGGGTCTATTTCTGGCTTCCAGAGAGCCTCTGGAGCCTGGAGACGCCATTTTTGCCCTCCTGGAGGCTTGAGGAAAAATACACCCACCCCCCATGGTGCAGGAGGCCTACTAGGCCACGCCCACCATGGCCATGCCCATCCAGCAATGGGGCAGAGAACCCTTTGCCAAATTTTTTGAAGCCTGCCCCTCTCCATAATCTTAAAGATGCATCCTGAACCTCTGTTATTCCCTCTACTCCAAGAAATACATATCTCCAGGTTTCCAACATTGATCATTTTCTTGTTTGAAGAGCCTCATGTTCTTTGCTTCGGGAAGAAAGACTTAAGTCTAATAGCCCTCAATCCATTATTCCTCAAAGTCATACACATTCTGGTATTAGATGAGGAATTAGGCATGGTTTATTATTTAAACAACAGTGGTATGTTAAAGCAAAAACCAGGTATATTTCAATTACTAGCTCTTCACTTAATCTTTTCCTGCCTCCCAGATTATGTGGATTAAGGAATGTCAACCATTTTTACTGTTATGCCCTTTGCTCCTGGGAACAATTTAATTATTATTTTTCTATGCTTTTTTTTTTTTTTTTGCTGTTTACAAGTTGGATGGAGCGGTTCCTTAGTAATTGGACAAGGCTACTGGCTTGCCTCTGCATCTCAGAATATAGAGGATATTTAATACCAAAAGCAAATATTTCTGTTTTTTTCATTTCACACAGCCCTCTGATGATTTGTGATGGAGCAGAAATTAACACCCCAGCTTATGATCTCACATGACCTTTACTTGAATTGCTTTACTAGCTTTATTGCTAGAGTTTTGGACTGTAAATATCTTAACTGGTTTTTGCCATTTTCATGTTTGGAAACTGGTTGGTTTTTTTGGTTAGGTTACGCTTTGGCAATTTTATTATAGAAAGATTTGAAAGCATTGGCTGTCATTCGCTTTCTGGAGTTTTACTTGTCTTATTATCTAGTTCAGAGGTCTCCAAACTTGAAACTTTAAGACTTGTGGACTTCAACTCCAAGAATTCTCCAGCCAGCATAGAATAGCCAGCTAGAGAATTCTGGAAGTTGAAGTCCACAAGTCTTAAAGTTACCAAGTTTGGAGACCTCTGATCTAGTTGTTTGTTAACATTTGTTAAAAGGCACAGTATAAATAAATATTCTTATTACTTATTGTCTTTCGTACAGATATCTATGGAGATTCTCAGACATCCAGGTTGTTCCAAAGGTGCTTTTTCAAGAGCTAACTGGACTTTCTTTGACCCTTCTTCGATGTTTTGCTTCTCATCCAAGAAGCTTCTATTCTATTTTCATATAAATACAGTACTTACTCAGGACCAACACAGCCCATTTACAACAGAGCTTTCTGCAGCCTCATTTCTCTCTTTGGTTAAACTGTTTAATTAAAAAAAAAAAAACAGTGCTGAACTCACAAAAGATGCCCTATTCCAGTTCCAAAAAACTGGTGGCAAAGGTACTTTCTACATCTAGAGCCAGCAGTTGATCTACATTTGGGAAGTTCTTTAAGTGTTCAGTCTGGAGAAATCAAGGAGAGAAGCAACCTAGAATTAAGGAGAAACTTCCTAACAGTGAGGACAATCAATCAGTGGAAGAGCTTGTAGGTGCTCCATCACTGGAGGCTTTTAAGAAGAGGCTGGTCAGTCACTTGTCTGACATGATATACTATCGCCTGCTTGAGCAGAGGGCTGGACTAGAAGACCTCCAAAGTCCCTTCCAACTGTATTCTGACTGAAATACCCATTGTAAGAAAGAGAGTATGAACTTAACACTCTTTAGTAAAATTCACAGTCTCTATTTTCATCTCCACTTTAAGTCCCTGAACCAATTCACTCTCCTTAAAGTCTAGAACTGACTACAACCCCATGGGCAAACCCCTCTTCTTTAAGAGAACAGAGTTGGAAGGGACCTTGGAGGTCTTCTAGTCCAGCTTCCTGCTTCAGCAGGAAACCATCCTGGTCTAATGGTTGTCCAGTCTCCTTTTGAAAGCCTCCAATGATGGAGCACCCACAGCGTCTGAATGCAAACCATTCCACTGGTTGTTTTCATTGTCAGAAATTTCTCTTTAGGTCTAGGTTGGTTCTCTCCTTGATTAGTTTCCACCCATCACCCTAAAACCTGCATTCATAGGGTGAGTTTATTTTAGGATTTAGAGGCTGAACTCCTTCTTGTGAGAAGAGATTGTCAGAAGCCAAGCGCATGGGGGAGAATGGGTGAAAAAATTGCCTTCTCCAATGTCCACTGTGCTTCTTAAAACTAGGAAGCACGATTTCCCCTCTGGCAGCTGCCATTCTGTTATGAGTAATCAACTTTAAGGGAAAAGAAATCATGATGGATTAGCAGCTGTGTTACTCCAGCAAAAATGGCTAGAGATTGAATTTGATAAACCCAGCCAAAAAATAAGGGCCTGTGTGACAGAGAAGTGTCGATTTTGAAAGATTTTTGTCTGACCGCATGATTGTCTTCCCCTGTTGCACTTTTCCTCCCCTATCGATTAAGGCAGATTAAGATAACAGGAACAAAACTCCGGTGTATCTTGGAAAAGATTTAGTGGTGGGGTTGAAGAGCGGAGGTTTGGTGAAATGAAGTGGGGCTTTACTGAAGCAGCACTTTGGAGAACCTGAAGAGGTAGAAGTGGATGCTCTTTTGGAGGAGGGTGTCAAGATGTGTTGAACCACATCACCATTCATGGTGACGAAGTGATCTTCAGACCAAAATGTTTCATCCGGAGAAAGGGATTTTAACCTAGAATAGGATTCCAAATTGCACATTTCTCAAGCTTATCATTAAAATATAATTACAATTCCCTCCCACCCACTTTACATAGTATTAAGACTCCTTCAGCTCTATCTCAGCTTGTCACCACATGATAGTATTGAAGTAATTTTGGCAATATTAGGGAAACTACCATGTTTTCCCCAAAATAAACCCTGTCTTATAATTTTTTGCACCAAAAAAGGCACCAGGTCTTATTTTCAGAGGAAGTCATCCACCAACTAACCTCACTTGTGTGCATCACCCCGGCCTCCTTTTCACTGTCAGATGCCTTCAGGAACTTATTCTGTGGTTGGCAATAGATAGATAGATAGATAGATAGATAGATAGATAGATAGATAGATAGATAGATGTGTATGTATGTATGTATGTATGTATATGTATGTATGTATGTATGTTTTCTCAAGTTTTCGCGGGTACTTACATGTATGGCATTCAGCTTTGTTCGGGTATTTTCCCATGTCATTGTAGTTGTGCTTTTAAAGTTGTAGCAACGTTTCGGCAGAATCTCATCTGCCATCATCAGGCTTCCAGACGGACACAATACAGAAGCCTGATGATGGCAGATGAGATTATGTATATATATGTATGTATATATATGTATGAATGTATATAAAGCTGAATGCCATATATGTGTGTGTGTGTGTATGTGTGTGTATATATATATATATATATATGTTTTCTTAAGTTTTGGTACTTAATGTATGGGTTGGCTTGGTAGTAGTTGTTCTTTGTTGGCACGTTCAGCAGAATCTCATCTGCCAGAAGCCTGATGATGGCAGATGAGATTCTGCTGAAACGTGCTACAACTTTAAAAGAACAACTACAATGACGAAATACCCAACTGTCAACACATATATATATATATATATATATATATATATATATATATATATATATATATATATATATATATATATATGAAAATAAATCAACTGAGGAGATTCATGGGTTTCTTAAATTGGTTAATCATCTGCATTTTAATTGATATGTTAATGATTGCACTGAAATTAATTTACATAACAAAGGCCTCCAAGCTATCATTTTGGTTTGCAAAACAAATTCAAGGTGTTTTTTTTTTTCAGAGGAACCAAAAAGCATAGAGGCTAGGACTACTTTAGAGAGATAATAAACCCCTGGAAATTTTGATGTTTTTGATGCTTTGTAGGTAGGAATAACAACAACAGATAGGAATACTTAACAGAACTTGGTTGATCTCTGAAGTGAAATAACATCGTCTGGTCAGTAGTTGGACAGAAGACTGCTAGAGTTTTATATGTTCTAGATTGAACTGGGAAATTGAAAAGGAAGGCAGTGACAAACCATTTCTATAACACTGTTTTCTCCTCTCTTGTTATTCTTTTATCAATGTTCTTTCTGATTTGCACATCTTAGTCTCAGTAAGAGGAAGAAAGCTATGGGTTTAAATCAGTTTAGTCAAGATCACTTTTGAAGTGCCTGAATATCCTTCTTTATGGTTCCATTATATTTTGGGAATTTTGAAATTCCTGAAAGGATTAGCTGGAAAGCTGGAAGAAGTTTTCTTTCTGATTGAAGTTGGAACAATTCCTTGTTTTAGGGGATTATTCCAACTTTACTGTCTCTAGTAATAAGTACAGTATTACACATATGGTGAATCCTGACCCTCAAGGTTATCCATAAATCACCCTCATTGTTATTATGGATATATGGTATGTCATTGTGAATATCCAAAGGGTGCTTTTTCAAAAGGCAACTGGAATTGGTTTTTCCTTCAAGATGTTTCATTTCTTATCCAAGAAGATTCTTTAGTTTTGACTGAACAGTGAAGAATGGAAGGATTTATATTCCTCACAGACCGCTGGTCATTAGCTCTCTTTCTGAGGGTTGTTGAGGCCACTTGGAGGTTTCTCGGTGCCCTCAGGGTCACCTGAATAGTGCAACTGGAGGTGGAACATTCTTGGAACTGCTGAAAGAAGGCATCATATCCCTCCCCATCTGTCTAGAGAGAGTCATTTACTCTTAAATTCTTGTGAAGCTTCTTCTCCAGTAACATTGAACTTCAAACCATGGCATATGAAACCCTTGCCAGACCAATTCTTGAATACAGCTCATCTGCTTGAAATCCATGCTGTATAATAGACAATTGAGTGAATCCAGAGGTATTTCACGAGAAGAGTACTCCACTCCTCAGCTTGCAATAGAATACCTTATGCCACCAGGCTTGAAATTTTGGACCTAGAAAACTTAGAACTACAGTCTGACCTAAGCTTAGTACACAAAATTGTCTGCTACAATATTGTACTTGTCAATGACTACTTCAGCTTCAACCACAATGCAAACTCAAAAGTAAACCACTCCAAACTCAATTGCAGAAAGTACGACTTCAGCAACAGAGTGGTCAATGCCTGGAACTCACTACCTGATTCTGTTGTTACATCCTCAAACCCCCAAAACTTTAACCTTAAACTGTCTACTATGGACCTCACTCCATTCCTAAAATGTCTGTAAGGGGGTGTGCATAAGTGCATCAGCGTGCCTACCATCCCTGTCCTACTGTTCCCATTTTTTCGTACTCATTTATTATGTATATACTTATATCCATTTATACATATACTTATATGTTATGTTCATACTTATACTTATTTTCTCATACATGCTTGACAAATAAAAATAAATAAATAAATAAATAAATAAATAAATAAATAAATAAATAAATAAATAAAATAATGTATTGTAGATGAACTCTTTGACCCCTCTTTCAAACCAGAAGCTTCTTGGATGAGAAGCAAAACATCTTCATGGAAAAACAAAGTCCAGCTGCCTTTTGAAAAAGCATCTTTGGGACAATCATGACCTGAATGAATAAGAATTTCCATAATCATTGTGAATAATTTCCTTCTCTAGAATCCATAACTTTATTTTTTTCCAGTTGAGCACTCTACAATATGGGTATCATCCTGGATAGCATTTATAGAAGATAGGTAGGGCCAGGATGAAGAACTAGACAGTGCTGGACAATAGTTGAGTATGATTTGATTTAATGCAACTTTAAAGCCAATTCAACACAGGTTAACTGATTAATACAGTTAATATGATTATACCCCAGGCATGTAATAAGTTTTGTCATGGAAATCCATTTCTAAAGAGGGTTTATTTAGAGCTCTGTTAAATATGTCTCTCTAAACACGAGAGATTTCCATCTCACCTAATTGACAAATCTGATAATCCAAACAGCACTCTAGTCTCAGGGATATTCTGGGATTAATTTAGAAAGGGGAATTATTTTTCTTCAGTTTAACATATTTATTACAACATTAGATATAAAATGTAGGTACATGCCAAGCAGACATGTAGTAAACATTAATATAAATATAGAACCGGGTTTTTTGATATATTGAAAAAATATATCGAGAAGAAGTGTGCAAAACATAGCCATTGCTTTCTTATACTGCCTATTGATTTCTTACATGTGCAATTTGATCTGGGATGCCTAAAACTGACAGGTTCAAAGGTCTTTCTGTCCAACAGAAATGATGTCATAGAATCATGTGGGAAGACAATTAATCACTGGCAATTAATTGCAATAATCTGAACATTGTGTAGGATTTCAAACAAAGAAAATGGATTCGGAAAGTCTATCAGATTTGGGCTCCAAAAATCTTGATGACCCCAAATAGGCATCCAAGAAGCACCAAAGATCTGCAGTTTTCTACCCAGAAGTAGTAGCCCTAGATTTGAACTAACTTCTACAACTAAAAGCCCATTTCTGTTCCATGTTCATCTTTTAGCAGCTCTTATTAAAACTGAACACGGTTATCAAATGGATTCAAAGTCATTTTCAATAAAAACAGAAGATAGGCCTTGAAAACATCAGAAACGAGGACAATTTATAAGGCCTACACAAGAGCCTCCCTTTCTACTCTCAATTTCAACCAGGAATAGTTGCAACGGTGGAAAAAAACCAGCATTTTGAAATAACTAAGTCCTTTTGTACACATTAGTTCATCATGCATAATTTATTCCAGAAATGGAATTTGGGTTTTGCTGTTGGAACATATAGTGATTTGTCAGCATTTCAACCAAATACTGAAATAACGGCACAATTCTCTACATAAGCATTGAGTGTATTCTTTAGTTGTATTAACCGAGAGGTGAATGTTTTGAGCAGCAATTTAGTCCATATAAATTATTCAACTCCTTTGGATGTGGTATGGGTGGAGGGATAAGAATCATACTGTTATTATTGGGAGCAGCAGATCATGGGGTGAATTGCATGCAAACTACCAGAGAATTCTGGGAAATATAATCCCATCACACCGAGCAGGTGGCTGATAGTTATATATAAGATGGGCAAAGGTAGTTATAAAAAAACTTCAATTGAATTTAAGTGGCTAGGAGTGAACAAGGGAACAATACTTCTCAATCTCCTACTCCCCAAACCCTCTCATTCAGAGTCAATTTTAGAGCAACAAAGATGATTAGGGGACTGGAGGCTAAAACATATAAAGAATGGTTGCTGAAATTGGGCCTATCTAGTTTAATGAAAAGAAGGACTAGGGGTGACATGATAGCAGGGTTCCAATACAGTATCTCAGGGGCTGCCACAAAGAAGAGGGAGTCAAGCTAATCTCCAAAGAACCTGAAGGTAGGACAAGAAGCAAAAGGTGGAAACTCATCAAGGAGAGAAGCAACTTAGAACTAAGAAGAAATTTCCCGACAGCTAGAACAATTAATCAGTGAAACAGCTTCCCTCCAGAAGTTGTAAATGCTCCAACACTGGAAGTTTTTAAGAAGAGATTGGGCAACCATTTGTCAGAAATGGTATAGGGTTTTCTACCTAAGCAGGGGGTTAGTCTAGAAGGCCTCCAAGGTCCCTTCCAACTCTGTTATTCTATTCTATAGGCCAAGAAGCAATCACATTTCTTCCTAGGGAGTTAAAGATGTTCTTCGGTCTCTGAGAAAAGAATTATGGAAATAGTGAAGTTTCAAGGTTCACTGGGCCTACGTCAGATGCAAATTTCTCTCAGCTGTAGGTTGCTATCTGCTTCGATCAATTATGTGAAAGTGAAGTCTTAGGAGTCAGCAGAAAACATGGCAAGCTGGTTTGAGTTGCTTTATTACTACAGCCATGCAAATTAATCTCTCTGATCACTTAAATGCCTTTTCCAGTAAAAAGCTGGTTTTGTGAATTGGCTCTCAACTTTAGAAAGCCCAAATATTAATTTCATTATTGTACTAACCATTTCAAATATATACAAAAGCACTCTTCTATTTTTGTATGTTCCAAAAATGTGTTGATTTTGAATTTGGTCACAGCCAGACTGAACCTGTGAAGCTATGTGGTGAAACCCTGGGAGACTGGGCAAAGGGAGGCTGCTGTGGGAATTGTCAGATAAGAGACAACATAGTCCACAACTCAGGGGTGGGATTCTACCGGTTCGCACCGGTTCAAGTGAACCGGTTGTTACACCAGTTGAATCGCACCAGTGCTACAACTAGATAGGAGGTAGGGGAGAACTGTACTTTCAGACTTTTAAATTTTTCTCAATGTAATTTTGCAATAAGGTAGATGCTAGCAAGAGGGCAGAGAAGAGCAACAAAGATGATTAGAGGATTGGAGGCTAAAACATAAGAACGGCTGTAGGAATTGGGTATGTCTAACGTAATGAAGAGAAGGACTGTAGAGTGACATGATAGCAATCTTCCAATGTTTGCGAGACATCCCCTGCCGCAAAGAAAAGATGGTCAAGCTATTCTCCAAAGCATCTGATGGCAGAACAAGAAGCAACATATGGAAACTAATCAAGGAGAGAACCGACCTAGAACTACGGAGAAATTTCCTGACAGACCAATTAATCTGTGGAATGATTTGCCTTTGGAAGTTGTGGGTGCTCCAACATTGGAGGTTTTTAAGAAGAGACTGGACAGTCATTTTTCTGAAATGGTATAGGGTTTCCTGCTTGAGCAGGGGTTGGACTAGAAGATCTCCAAGGTGCCTTCCAATTCTGTCATTCTGTTAGAATTAGCTTATTCAGTTGCAGTTCCTATCTGGTTTACCCCATGAGGCTGACAGCAATCTTGCAAGCCTGAAATTCTCCCAACCTCCTTCATTTTTCCTTTACATCCTCTGAGAAACTATGGCAGGCAGGATCCCTTCTGGCTTCTTGTCCTGCTCATTCTCCTGTTGTGGGCTATATTCCTTCTTATCTGATTTTTTTCAGGCTACCAAGGTCTTTCCCACAGACCATTAAAGAATCTGTCTGAAAGCATGTATAGGTATATAATTCAACTCTAAAAATGAAAATTGGATTTATTCAAATCTGTGCACAGATTGCAGCAGTCCGTGAATGGGAATATTAGGGTTGATATTCACAAAGGGGAGGGGAATACCAGAAACAAATTCTCAACAGCACTGTGGAGGTCTTAAGTTCCCTCCCTGTCAATGGACCACCATCTTTTCTGTCAGTAGAAATGGTGCAAATTAGTCTACTGTGCGTGACCTTACACACATCGCTATCAAACTATGGTTGAACGCCATCTGGTATGCTTTTAGAAATATGCTTTTTCCCTCAACCAACAATTGACAATTGAATTCAGCAATATGAAGTAGACCACAGCTTGTATATATCAGGAGAATCTGGAAAGAAGTCAAGACTCTTTGCTTCCTTGCCAAGCAAATTAATCATCATGGGATGTTAGACAGATAGATAGATAGATGATAGATAGATAGATAGATAGATAGATAGATAGATAGATAGATAGATAGATAGATATAGAAAAGAAAGAAAGAAAGAAAGAAAGAAAGAAAGAAAGAAAGAAAGAAAGAAAGAAAGAAAGATGATAGAGATGGATGATAGAGAGAGAGATGATTGATAGATGATAGATAGAGATAGAGATAATAGATAGAAATAGATAGATAGATGATAGAGATAAATAGATGATAGATAGATGATAGACAGACAGAGATAGATAGATAGATAGATAGATAGATAGATAGATAGATAGATAGATAGATAGATAGATAGATAGATAGATATAGAAAGAAAGATTGGGTTGGTGGGGCCAGTCAGAGGTGGAATTTGCCAGTTCTCCAAACTACTCAAAATTTCCGCTACTGGTTCTCCACAACTGGTCAGAACCGGCTGAATACCACCTCTGATGTGAACATATCTCCAAGCTAAGTGCTGGCTGGCCCTTACTTCAACAGTACTGTTCTCTGCCTTTAAGATCAAGGTAATGAAAATCAGCATGCACAAGTTTACATCTCAAATGCATTTTGCTGGCATGATCTCCTAACCTCTTTTGAAGAGACAAGAAAGTCGACACTATAAAGCAATGTGTTCTTACAGCACCGAAGCATTACTGATTCAATTAAACTTTTTAAGTGCCTATTAATAATCCAAGCTACAATTGAAATTCAGAAACATGTTTGAATGGCACCCGTCTGCGGTGTTTTAGTAGGAGGGAGGCTGGAAAACATATTTGCAGAAGGCAGTATCAACACTGCAGACTGAAAGGCTGGAATGAAAGCTGATGTATAGCATTCAGGATCCAATTTTAAATGGGTGGTTTGAACACAGTAGGATCTGAACGGGAGAGAAAGGACAAAAGGGAGGGAGGGAGGGAGGGAGGAAGGAAATAAAGAGAGGGAGGGAGGGAAGATGGGAGAATGGGAAGGAGAGAGGAAGGAAGGAAGGAAATAAAGGAGGGAGGGAGGGAGGGAGGAAGCAGGAAGGAAGGAAGGAAGGAAGGAAGGAAGGAAGGAAGGAAGGAAGGAAGGAAGGAAGGAAGGAAGGAAGGAAATAAAGATGGGGAGGGAAGATGGGAGAATGGGAGGGAGAGAAGAAGGAAGGAAATAAAGACAGGGAGGGAGGGGGAAGGAGGGAGGAAAGAAGGAAGGAAAGGAAAGGAAAGGAAAGGAAAGGAAAGGAAAGGAAGGAAAGGAAAGAAAAGGAAAGGAAAGGAAAGGAAAGGAAAGGAAAGGAAAAATTTGTATCCATTCATCTGGAAATAGAATGCTTTATGGCTTTCCTTGTCATCCTCATAATGGAATGGAAGCCTTTGCTGCAATTATCTGAAAATGAGCTTTCAGCCCCAAATAATCACATAAAAACAAATTAATAGACAACTCCAAATCCTCTTATACTTGGGGATTTTTTTTTTGATGGAGAATAGAGAGGAACATAAATTAAATAGAAACTAAAATAGTTGACAAATGTATATTGTTATTATTGTTGTTATGGTTGTTATGGTTGTTATGGTTGTTATGGTTGTTGTTATTATTATTATTATTATTATTATTATTATTATTATTATTATTATTATTATTATTCACACAGTCAGCCAGATGTTCAGACTGGTTTGGCAGCCCACCCCTGGGCATATCTCACCTGTAGTGCCAATCTGCTCCCATGGAGATAGGAAGTCTTGTCAAGCTTCTCAGAGGATTTTGCAAAACAAAATCAACAGCAACAACAAAACTCCTATTTTTTTGTTGGGGGGGGGGCAGTCATTCTCTATGCTGGTTACCTGAAAAGAGCGCTTTGCATGCCATCAAACAAATGCACAAACTGTGGACAAAACTGCTTTTAAAATTAAAATTTAAATATGCCCCAGTTCTTGAGGGGTGTTTTGCAAGAACAAAGAGATTTAGTTAGCTTGTGGGACTATGTTCATTTTTTTTAAAACCATGAATGAATAAATGAATGAATGAAGGAATGAAGGAAGGAATTCTTTATTGGCCAAGTGTGATTAGACACACAAGGAATTTGTCTTTGGTGCATATGCTCCCAGTGTACATAAGAAGAAAAGATACATTGGTCAAGAACCATTAGATACAACACTTAATGATAGTCATAGGGTACAAATAAGCAATCAAATCATACTAGGAGATAATCAATATAAATTGTAAGGATACAAGCAACAAAGTTACAGTTACAAGTGGGAGGAGATGGGTGATAGGAACAATGAGAAGATTAGTAGTAATAGTAATGCAGTAAATAATTTGAAAGTGTTGAGGGAATTATTTGTTTAGCAGAGTTGATGGCATTTGGAAAAAAAACTCCCCTTGTGTCTAGTTGTTCTGATGTGCAGTGCTCTATAGCATCGTTTTAAGGGAAGGAGTTGAAACAGTTTATGTCCAGGATGTGAGGGGTCTGTAAATATTTTGACAGCCCTCACTACACTAAATATAATAAAAATGTAAAAAATGAAGATAAATGGCTTCTCTGATGATGATAGGGATGTCACCTTGCCAATCATAATGAGTGATGAACTCCAGAAATTGGCCTTTGTCTTTGGCCAACGTAAGTGTAGAAAGAGTTTTGCAAATGCAGAAAGTTGGGAAGTGATCAGTCATCTATCCAATGTTGAAATAAATCCAATGCAGTTGGATTTCATTCCCCAGCATTCAGTCAGAATTCTTGGATGGGAAGCAAAAGTCTTCAAGGAAAAAAAAAAACACCCCAAAAAGTCCAGTTGCTTTTTGTAAAAAAGCATCTTTGGGACAACCAAGACCTGGATGACTGAGAATCCACCATAGTCAATCGGATTTCAAATGCAGAATAATCTATTCCATCAATATTTGGAGAATAGTCAAGCTTTCAGATAGCAGGATATTTGTATAATGGAACATTTTGAGACTTTTGGAAACAGGTTCGTTTTTGGCCCAATTGTTTGATTTATAGAATGCTTCACTTCTGCATTCGGAGTCGGAGATCAGTAGGGCAGAAGAACAGCTGGAGCCTGTTCCCAGTGTGAGCATGCACAGAGCTACCAGGAGAAGGGAACAATTAAGGAACAAGGGTCGACTTGGGAGTTAAAGGCACAGGTGGACCGTGAATGGCCCCTCTCATAGGGAATAAAGAGAAGCAAGAGGGGATTGGGGTTTGCAGGAGACAATTAGTTCAATTCATTAGGGTGAAGATCTGTTCCTGACTTCTTGCCAAGTACTGTCTGCTGTAGCAGCATGGCGTTTGGAAGATATCAGCCTGGCAGCTCTCCAAGCCTGATAAAGATCTGTAATTGTGAAATCTCTTTAAAGACTGTTGACCGGGACTTTTCTGGGGAGGAATTCCCTTTAAACCAAATAAAAGAGGTTTTATAGGGACAAGGAGTAGTCTTCGTGCTTTTGGGAAGCCTAAGTCAGAACAACCAGCTTCCACGTAAAAGAAAAGTGAATTGATAACAGCTAAAATATCAGCCATCATTTAAACTCTTCAGTACATTGCTGTCTCCAAATGCATTAAAATTAGGAGGTAATTTCATGAAAAAATGATTAGAGGGAAATCTGAACAATTACCATGCTTATCAGAATGGTAAGCATGGAAAAAATGTAAGTTTTCTTATATACAAAAGGACAGATTACCACGTACTTAGCTATTTATATGTCAAGAATAGGCAATTCCCCAAATTGTGACTAGCAGCAACTGTTCGTGTAGTTTCTGATTTCCCTCCACACTTACTTTAGGATTCTAAAGCTTGTTTTAGAAGAGTAATCAACTAAAGTTTCTACTGATTAATTGGAGAACTGAACCTTAATTGACCAGGGTCACTTTTAATTAATTGAAACAGCAAATTAAGGCTACACACTTCTTGTTTTTAAAGTTAGCTGGTCCTTAGAGGTTTTTTTTAATGAAGAAGAAGTAGGAAACTATTATTAAAGATGCTAATTTTCTTGCATTAGAAGCTGCAGGTTATCATGGTTGTACCTCTTACTATTATTGTTACTGGCTAGAAATTATTACAGCTTGAAATTCTCCCAAGTTCAGTTCTTCAGTTTCATTTAAACTTCCTATTCATTATAGGATATCAGCAAATATCCTTCCCTTTTTTTAAAAAAAATCTTCTAAACCTGAGAAATTTTCCAATCCTGTGGATATCTTGCAATGGAAGATATAGTTAGTCAGATTAATCAGTGGAACAACTTCCCTCCAGAGGTTGTGAATGCTCCAATAACTGGAAGTTTTTAAAAAGATGTTGGATGTTGGAAAAAGATGTTCAGATGCAAAGAAATATTGGACTAAAATCCACACATGGTTGGAAAAAATGATAAAACAACATATAGACTTATAACATACAAACCAGAGCTCTTTTTATTGGGAGTCATACCAGACATATATAATAAAGAACTGAAATATTTGATTGTAAATGTCTTAACAGCAGCTAGAATTGTATTTGCGAAGAACTGGAAAAATGACAAAATACCTATGCAGGAGGAAGTTATCAAAAAAATTATGGACTGTGCTGAAATGAGTAAACTGATATTTGAAATTAGAGAACAAGAAGATAAGCAATTTTATATGATATGGGATTTGTTTTATCAATGGTTGGATAAAAAGGCATGGTAATATAATAGACTAGATAATTTTGTGATAGAAATCTAATAGATTGATATAAAACATAATACAGATATATATAACCACTGGTTGAAAGTATAACATAAATTTTAAGATAAAATGTGGAATATCTCGTGTAAAACGATGGAATAAATAGTTTAGTCATGGATGATTAATAACTGATAAACATATGTTAGTTTGACAATGTGAAGATTGATATAAACTGTGAGTAAATGACTACAAAAGTATAGCACAAAAGATACGTAACCAACTGACACACTGTAAGTATATAAAATGGAAGAGGATTTTATGTTTTTATGTTTTTGTATGTGTATGTTTGTGTTTAAAAATAAAAAACTTTACCTAAAAAAAAAGATGTTGGATAATCATTTGTCTGAAGTGGTGTAGGGTTTCCTGCCTAGGCAGGGGTTGGACTAGAAGACCTCCAAGGTCCCTTCCAACTCTGTTATTCTATTCTATTCTATTCTATTCTATTCTATTCTATTCTATTCTATTCTATTCTACTCTATTCTATTCTATTCTATTCTATTCTATTCTATTCTATTCTATTCTATTCTATTCTATTCTAAACTTCATTCTATTCTATTCTATAGCCAGCCAGATGTTTAGACTTCTCAAGGAAAAAAACAGAATACAGGTAGTTTCTATTTATGGCCGCAATGGAGCTCAAAACTTCTGTAAGACATTGTTAAGTGAGTTTTGCCTTCTTTCCAACCTTTCTTGTCGCAGTTAAGCGAATTGCTGCAGTTGTTAAATGAGTAATATGGTTGTTAAGTGAATCTGGCAAAGGGAGATGACGTGACTCTGGGACACTGCAACTGTCATAAATATGAGTTACTTGAGGAGGCAGGGAAGCAAAGAATTCACCACAAATTCTGCACTACACAACTTGGAATGCAGTATTGCAAGCTAATTCTGCCCACAGCCAGCAGTTCGTTCCTGACCAGCTCAAGGTTGACTCAGCTTTCCATCCTTCCGAGGTTGGTAAAATGGGGACCCAGATTGTTGGGGTGATATGCTGACTCTGTAAACTGTTTAGAGAGGGCTGTAAAGCATCATGAAGCAGTATATAAGTCTAAGTGCTGTTGCTATTGCTATTGACTTAGCCTTCTATCCTTCCAAGGTTGGTAAAACGAGGACCCAGATTGTTGGGGGCAAGAGGCTGACTCTGTAAATCACTTAGAGAGGGCTGTGAAGCTGTATATAAGTCTAAGAGCTATTGCTATTTTCCTTCCTTCCTTCCTTCCTTCCTTCCTTCCTTCCTTCCTTCCTTCCTTCCTTCCTTCCTTCCTTCCTTCCTTCCTTCCTTCCTTCTTTTCTCCTAAAGGTTGACTCAGCCTTCCATCCTTCCCAGGTGGGAAAAAATGAGGACCCAGATTGTTGGAGGCAAGAGGCTGATTCTGTAAACAGCTTAGAGAGGGCTGTGAAACTGTATATAGGTATTGCTGTATATAAGCTGTATATAAGCTATTGCTATCTCCCTCCCCCTCCCTCCCTCCCTCCCTCCCTCCCTCCTTCCTCCTTCCTCCCTTCCTTCCTGCTTCCTGCCTTCCTGCCTTCCTGCCTCCTAATGTTTGATTCAGCCTTCCATCCTTCCCAGGTGGATAAAATGAGGACTCAGATTGTTGGGGGCAAGAGGCTGACTCTGTAAACCGCTTAGAGAGGGCTGTAAAGCACTGTGAAGCAGTATAAAAGTCTAAGTGGGAGGAAAGGAAGGAAGGAAGGAAGGAAGGAAGGAAGGAAGGAAGGAAGGAAGGAAGGAAGGAAGGAAGGAAGGAAGGAAGGAGTAAGAGGCTGACTCTGTAAACCGCTTAGAGAGGGCTGTAAAGCACTGTGAAGCAGTATAAAAGTCTAAGTGGGAGGAAAGGAAGGAAGGAAGGAAGGAAGGAAGGAAGGAAGGAAGGAAGGAAGGAAGGAAGGAAGGAAGGAAGAGGCTGACTCTGTAAACCGCTTAGAGAGGGCTGTGAAGCACTGTGAAGCAGTATATAAGTCTAAGCACTATTGCTATTAACAACCAACTGCTCATTACAAAGAATTTCATTACTTGAAAATGCAGTTCTTTGTAAATAAGCAGTTTGTTGTTAAGAGCAATAGCAATAACATTTAGTATATCACTCCATAGTGCTTCACAGCACTTTCACCCTCTTCTCTTTACCCTCTTCTCCCATCTCTTTTCTCTTGAAATATGTTTCCAAGAACATATTTCTTTACTTGTTGGTTTTAATCAGTTTACTTGTCCACTCCACCCACCAACTGCAACTCTGGGCAGTTAACATAGCCTTAAACCAAAAGCTAACTAAACAAGAGAAAGAGAGCAGAAAAGAAAATATCACACAATGGAAGCCAACCCACAGCTACCCAATTCATTCCAGACAGCCTCACCCGACACCCTGGCCCAATGACTAGAGGAATATGGACGTGAATCAGTAGGCTATAACTCCTGTGTGGGTTGGTTGCCAAAACAGCAGTCATAATGTTCCCTGAATTGTGATGTATCTGGAAATTTGAGAGTAACTTGGCTATCCGTTTCCCTGCCGTAGAAGAACTGGCACATTCAGACTAAAACCCCACATGGTAACAATTGCATTTGCCTGGTCCAACTTTTGGGTTCTTCTCTGCAGCGTTCCATTCTTAAGAGAAGAACTGCAGAGTTGGAAGGGGCCTTGGAGGTCCTGTGATGACCCAGGGTAGGATACAAAAGCAACAAAGTCATAAAAACAGGTGAAGTCCCTTTAATTCCTTCAACTTGGCTTCAAATGTCCAAGTATCATTGACTGGAGAAAAAACTCCCCCATCAACAGTTGCGAAAAGGAAGAACTTCCATTCAAACTCAAAATACACATAAATTATAAATAGGGGGGAAAAAAACACAAACTACACTGAAGCAATTAATGAGACAAGGCAGGATAAGGGCTTGAAGATGTCCACAGATATTGAAATACACACACTGGGAAGGATGCCAGAACTCAGATAGGAACTGACAGACTAGAAATATTTTCACGCTTTACTTCCAGCACTGGCCCATGCACAGTTTGTCCTTTTAAACAGTCCTCACAGCTGCAGCCCATGAAGGGGATCAGGGCCCTTTCCTCCCCCATAAACCATGCAACTCACATTGCTCCCTTCTCTATTCCTCCCTGCATGCCCTAGGATGAAGAGGGAGTGGGCCTGGGTCTTCCTCTGAATGGTCAGCTGGCCTGTGCCCTTCCCCAGTTTCCTGCACAGCCACCAGAGCCACAATCCCACTCCCTGTCAGCTGTTCTTCCTCTCCCTCGGAGTCAGATTCTAACAGGGTCATGACAGGTCCTCTAGTCGAACCCCTTGCTCCAGCAGAAAATCCTGTACCATTTCAGACAAATGGTTGCCCAATCTCTTCTTAAAAATTTCCAGTGTTCTTTCTGATATTATTTTAGCTATTTCAATGATCTGAGATGGAGAAAGTCCTCAACTTACCATCATTCATTTAGTGACAGTCAAAGTTACAACAACATTGAACAAAGTGACTTAGGGCTGTTTTTCACATAGCAGTTGCAGCATCCCCATAATTATGTGGGGTGCTTAGCAACTGGCTCATAATTATGTCTGTTGCAGTGTCCCAGGGTCACATGATCCCCTTTTGTGACCTTCTCAGAAGCAAAGTCAATGGGGAAGCCAGATTCACTTAACAACCATGTTCCTGACTTAACAACTGCAGTGATTCCCTTAACAACAGTGCCAAGAAATGTTGCAGAAATGGGTCAAAATTCACGTAACAATTGTCTCGCTTAGCAATGGAAATTTTGGGCTCAATTATGGTAATGTCAAGGACCACTTAGATTCAGAGGTGGGCTTCAGTCGGTTTTCACCGGTTTGATTGAACCGGATGTTAATTTTCCATCTGGTTTGGCGAACCAGTAGTTCTGATGACCGGCTGGCCCTACCTCACCCCACCTCTTCCGGGAGTCCCCACACAGCCTGTTTTGGATCCCAGGTAAGTGCAAGGATGGGTGGAGCCCAGGGAAGTGGAAAACAGGCCTCCCAGAGTCTCATGGAAGGGGAAAACAGGCCTATTTCTGGCCTCCAGAGAGCCTCCAGAGTCCTGGGAAAACGGAAAACAGGAAACAGGCCTCCCAGAGGCCCATGGAGGGTGAAAATGGGCATATTTCCAGCCTCCAGAGAACCTCCGGAGTCCAGGTAGATTGAAAATGGGCCTCCCAGAGGCCCATGGAAGGTGAAAACAGGCCTATTTTCATCCTCCAGAGAGCCTCCAGAGCCCAGGGAGTTTGAAAATGGGCCCTCCACAGCCCATTTTTGCTCCCAGGATGGTACAGGAGGCCAACTAGGCCACGCCCATCATGACCACACCCACCCAGAAACCAGGCAGAGAAGTGGTTGTTAAATTATTTGAAGCCCACCACTGCCTATATTGATATTAAGTCTAAATGATATCCACTTTCCACAAACATTTCTCTGCTTCTTAAATACAGTTCTTTCATTTCTCACCTCTTGGTAAAGAGATCAGCAACTATTTCTAAGTGGGTCAATGTCAGATGTGCCAGAGTTCCCACCACTGGTCCACTCAGGAGACAATAAATGTGGAATTGATGCTGGAATGAATGGAATTTCTCATCTCCAACTTCCCAAAGCTTATTTCAAGCTGGATCATAGAGAAAATGTTACTTCATAATGCAGGAAAACACCCCAGCAAAAAAGTGCAACAGATTCTCTGTGGCTAACATATAGATAATTTTCAGAGAGAAACACATTCCAATTCAAGATCTACCAAGGAATTATATCATGGCCATATAAAGTCACAGGGACTCACTGACATCAAACTATGCAACAGCTTCTACAATAAAACATTGAACTAAGGAACTAGAATAAGATGGGGACAGTTTTTCCTTCCTTACTTTGATTGAGATCGTGCAGTAAAGAAGAGAGGAGCTAGAACAAAACTGATAGACGGAGATGGGCTATTCTCCTCAACACATCTCTTTTGATATTGAAAACTTAACCACGCAAAACTTACTTAATATCTTCAATTCAAATTTAGGGCAATTAAATAGATGATGATAGATAGGTACTGTAGATAGGTAGGTAGGTAAGTAGGTAGATAGATAGACAGACAGACAGACAGACAGATGATAGATAGATGATTGATAGATAAATAGACAGATAGATGACAGATAGAGAGAGAGAGAGAGAGAGAGAGAGAGAGAGAGAGAGAGAGAGAGATGGATAGAGAGAGAGAGAGATGGATAGAGAGATAGATAGAGATAGAGAACGAGAAAGATATATATATATATATATATATATATATATATATATATATATATATAGAGAGAGAGAGAGAGAGAGAGAGAGAGAGAGAGAGAGAGAGAGAGAGAGAGAGAGAGAGAGAGAGAGAGAGAGATATGGATAGAGAGATAGATAGAGATAGATAGATAGAGAGAGAGAGAGAGAGAGATGGATAGAGAGAGAGAGAAATAGAGATAGATAGATAGATAGATAGATAGAGAGAGAGAGAGAGAGAGAGAGAGAGATGGATAGAGAGAGAGAGAGATGGATAGAGAGATAGATAGAGATAGAGAACGAGAAAGAGATAGAGATAGATATATAT
This sequence comes from Notechis scutatus, assembly GCF_049901735.1. Classification (NCBI taxonomy): domain Eukaryota; kingdom Metazoa; phylum Chordata; class Lepidosauria; order Squamata; family Elapidae; genus Notechis; species Notechis scutatus. The sequence continues at coordinate 80,309,099 of NC_142012.1, forward strand.
ATATATATATAGAGAGAGAGAGAGATATGGATAGAGAGATAGATAGAGATAGATAGATAGAGAGAGAGAGAGAGAGATGGATAGAGAGAGAGAGAAATAGAGATAGATAGATAGATAGAGAGATAGATAGGATAGATAGATAGATAGATAGATAGATAGATAGATAGATAGATAGATAGATAGATAGATAGATAGATAGATAGATAGATAGATAGATAGATAGAGAGAGAGAGAGAGAGAGATGGATAGATGGATAGATAGATAGATAGATAGATAGATAGATAGATAGATAGATAGATAGATAGATAGATAGATAGATAGATAGATAGATAGATAGATAGATAGATTTCACTCCTTTCAAAAATAATAGCCAGCTAAATGATTGATGTTGCAGTAAGAAGCTGTATAAATTGCACCATCAGTGTCTTTTGAGGAATCTCTCTTTCTCTCCCTCTCTCCCTCTCTCTCTCTCTCTCATCTATCTGACTATCTCTCATCTATCATGCAAAAGGGAATTGAAGACATTCAAAAACCTTTATTTACATATTTGAATTCATAAATATGTTTAGGTATGGCTGGTTGAAGAACATCAATGTCCTACTACTATTAATGAGTTAGGAAAAATATCAGTGCAAGAAATGGCGCGTATAGATTTAAATGAAGGAATGTAAAGTCCCTCTATTGCTAGTTTTGTTTTCTATTAGCATGAAATGAGAGAGCTTTTCCTCATATTTTTTTCTCTCTCCTGTGACTGAACTTTGGAAGGTCTAAAATAGAAGTTGAATACAGAAGTCAGGGAAATATGATCTGACCAAGGAACAGAGCATAGACAATTCAGTACCTTAAAAGGGGAAAAAAAACCACACACACACAGTAAAGAGATAGCTGGAATCATGCTTTTTTCTAAGCAAGAGTGATCTGAAGGCTTTTTTCTCCTTATTATTTCCAAATTGTTGTTGAACTGACAGTCTCATAATCCTTTATAAGGAACAAAGAATGTGTAACCATCAAGTGGGGATCTTTATCATCCTACAACTATATGCTCTAATATGGGATGTAATTATCGTAGAGCAGGAAGAATTAACTGTTACAATTACACAAAAGGAAAGCTTCATTGTTTGTTTGTTGTTTTACAAAATAATGCACTTTTAAAATACCACAGAGAAGGGTGTGGCCTGCCACGCTGGCATTAGGCTGTTCCATGTAGGATTAGCAAGCTAGACTCTTATCTGTAGGGATAAATATAAAGGCAGAAACCATCTGAATATTAAGGGTTTTTAATTCTCCCACTCTGCAGTGGAAAGTTAATAAGAGTTGTATGGCTAATGCCAACAATAGGGCGTAGTAGACAGAGGTGGTATTCAGTCGGTTCAGACCAGTTCTGGAAAACCAGTAGCAGAGATTGTGAGTAGTTCGGAGAACTGGCAAATTCCACCTCTGACTGGCTCCGCCAACCCCCTCTATTCTCTGCCTCCTGAGTCCCAGCTGATTGGCTGGGTCTTCTTTGGTTGCCCTGAACAGGAGAACGGAGCTGGAAAGCAGGTTAGTGGGGTGGGGAGGGAATGGGGATTTTGTAGTAACCTTCCCCCTGGAGTGGGGATGGTATAGATATTTTACAGTATCCTTCCCCTGCCATGCCCACCAAGCCATGCTCAGAGAACCGGTAGTAAAAAGTCCCACCACTGCTTGTACAGGGAGGGGGAATAATCACAATTTCCATGTGGTTTTGCTACTGATATGGCCTGCATAGAACTCCCACCAGCTTTACATACAACTAGTGATACTCTAAGAAGGAATGAACAAATGTGTTTTTGACCTCTGGTTTTAAAGCTGAGCAGACTCTGAAATCTTTCCTGGTCAGCAGAATATGGCCCTCTTCCTCCATTCTCCAATATTGGTCTTAAACTGTATGTCGTTGTTCCTGATGCGTCCCCTGCCTTAGTGTTCCTGGTTACTGTAATCTGATTTCTTCTCAAGGCCATTCATGATCAGATTAACAGAGTTGGAAGGGACCTTGTAGATCATCTAGTCTACTCCCTGCCCAAGCAGGAGACCCCACACCATTTCTGACAGAGGGCAGTCCAGTCTCTTCTTGAAAGCTTCCAGTGATGAAGCTCCCACAACTTCCGAAGGCAACTTCTGTTCCATTTGGTTGATTGTTCCCCCTGTCAGGAAATTCCTCCTTATTTCCAGGCTGAATCTCTCCTTCTTCAGTTTCTATCTATTATTCCTTGTCTGGCCTTCATGTGCTCTGGGAAATAGCTTGACCCCTTTCTCCTCTCTGTGGAAGCCCCTCAACTATTGGAAGACTGCTCTAATGTTTCCCCTAGTCTTTCTCTTCCTAGACTAGTCAGGCCCAGTTCCTGCAACCGTTCTTCATGTGTTTTAGTCTTTAGTCCTCTAATCATATTGTTTGTTCTTCTCTGTACTCTTTCTGGAGTCTCAACATGTTTTTTTATAGTGTGATCAATTTATAGTTTTTTTTACAGTGTGATCGTTTTTTCCAACCTTGATGATGAACTTGGAAGATGAGGACCAAGAAGATTTGCATCTTCTTGGTCCTCATCTTGGAACCATTACAGTGACTTAAGACAGCTTCAGTTTTGGAATCACCATAGGTACAGAGCAGAGGGGGAAAAAGATATTGTCAAGATTCAGTATAGGTATGGGCATGATCAACAGAGGAACGTGAAGAACAGAATAACAGAGTTGGAAGGGACCTTGGAGCTCTTCTAGTCTAACTCCCTACTCAAGCTGGATATCTATGCCATTCTGGAGAAATGTTTGCCTTGTCTCTGCTGTGGGAAAGGAGAAAGAAGTGCATTGTTTTTACAAAATTGTAGCAGGAAATTCTAACCTTTGAAAAGAATAGACTGCGTAATTGTCTAATTTAATCTTATCTAACAAATGTGGCTTGAGCTTAAATCTGTACGTAGGACCAAAAGGGGGATCAGTTATGTTCAAAACTGATTTTCACTAGAATTTGCTGGCATGGTGATTGACTTAGAGACCACCCCTAGAAACTAATAGTTATTAGAGAGAAATTGTAAATAAGGGGCAGGGGGAAATGTATTCATTTCAGCCACCTTGGATCGATTGTGATGGCCTGAATATGCAGCCAATGAGGAAAAGGTGGAAGGTAAACCTGCGATGGTGATAGGGAATATAAAGAAAGTGATGGGTTAAGTTATGTCCACTGTGCCTGCATGTGCATGGTGCACCCTCTTTACAAAGTAGTAAATAAAATTACCATTGTTTTCTTGTATAAGTTTTGACTTGCAATCATTTCAACGAATCCCACACTTCTTAAAAATCTCCAGTAATGGAGCACCTACAATTTGGAGGGAAGTCATTCCTCTGATTAATTGTTCTCAACGTCAGGAAATTTCTCCTTATCTCTAGGTTGGATTTCTAGGTTGGTAGGAAGGGTTGAGTCAAATCCTAAATTGTGAGAGAATTCATTCCCTCACTCCATTCCCCCCACCCATAAGTTGATTATTGAACCAAGTTAATCAATGTTGTGTTAAACATCTTTTCCTGCCAACCGTGTACACATTTTCTCTTCCAATGGGTTATCCAATGAGGATGTGATCCATCAATCAGTTCATTCTCATAGTACTTCCTGGATTGGCTGCCAGTGACTGGCTGAGGTTAAAGATTGTCAGAGTGTTTTCAGCATGACTGCTATTGTGAGACAACCCAGGTGCAAAACACAGCACACAGACGCTTAAACATTTAACAGTGGTTTATATACAAGACATATACAGAAATATATGTAGTAGGCAAAATTCCTGACAATCAATCAATCTTCTTAACTCTACACAGAGAACTTTGCGATGGATACAGGACATAAGGAGAGAGAACATGCCCTCTACAATGTCAGCCTTATATAAACACCTCTTAAAGGGGTAAAGACTTATGTGAACCCATTTGTCATCTTAAAAAGGGCAATACCCATGCTATGCCAATTCATCCTTATGGCATCAGCCTTACATTGCATCAGACTTACAGCAGCTGGCAGCTTTTAAATCTTATACCTCAGCAAAGATCTTATTGTCCAATTAAAACCAATTAAAGCATTTGGAGGCAATTTCATCTCCCCAGTATTAAGAAGGGAATATAGATAGTCCTTGAATTACAACAATTCATCCAACGTTATAACTGCACTGAAAAAATGGACTTATGACCACTTTTCATACTCGTGATCATTGTAGCATCCATGTTGAGGTAATTCCCCGTTAGGAGAATGAGCGCATACAGGGAGACGTATTTGAGAGTAGTGTTTGAATAATACACATACAGCACACAGATACACTGTACAGTAAATGTAGGTTTTTGCTTCCAGAAACGTTAAGCAAAGTCCAAACAAGCAGTCCAAAAGTCATTCACAGGTAAATCAGTCAGTTCTTTTCATGAAGTTTAAATGAGCTAACATATCTCCACCTTTCAGAAGACGTGCTCTAAACAGTTTACGTGTAAGATGTATGTGTGCACCTATACTGTCACGAACATAAATCCTCTTCAAATTCTCCCAACACCTAGCAGCAGACTCTTCTCCACGAATATGGACTAGCTGCTGGTCACTCAGTATTAGTCCAATTATACAAAGAGCTCGTTCGTTGTTCTGTTTAAAGTCAGCAAGCTTCTTGGCATCATCCTCATTTTCTGGATCCCAAGCATTTACATCTGGTGGGTCTTGAACTACATTCCATAAACCTTCTCTACGCAGAAGTAGACTGCACTTCATAGACCAGGAAACATAGTTTGTTCCATCCAACCGGGTTATCAGTGATAGACTTGTTGAAGTGACTTGTGCCATCTTTACCAGGATAGTAAACCACAATTAAACAGTAAACAGTTGTCTGTATACAGTACTGTGTATTCACACTAACTCTCAGTTATCTGAGCCTGGTATGGCCTGGGCCCATAACCAGTGTTGAGGTAATTCCCTGTTAGGAGAATGAGCACATACAGGGAGACATATTTGAGAGTCGTGTTTGAATAATACACATACAGCACACAGATACACTGTACAGTAAATGTAGGTTTTTACTTCCAGAAACGTTAAGCAAAGTCCAAACAAGCAGTCCAAAAGTCATTCACAGGTAAATCAGTCAGTTTTTCAGGGATAATCCAAATAACAAAGTCCAGTGTCAAAAAACAGTTCAGTAACAGACTTACATTAAATCCAGTAAATATCAGTCAATTAGAAGAAATGGAGGAATGGCAACTCTTTCCAACAGAAGGAAACAGAGATTCACTCTCTTCTGAGACTAAGGCTAAGACAAACCAGGTTTCTAGCTCCATCTTATGGCCGTTTGAGAAACCACACCTAATTACAGTTTTGCATTTTCTTAAAGATACAGTTTTAAAATGTTTATCCTGGTTTATATAGTTCTAACCCAAATACCTGTTAAGTGACTTATATTCCTAACAATCTTCATGGTCAGGCGATTGAAATTCAGACAGTTGGCAATGGCCTTGTATTTATGATGGTTACAGTGTGCTAGGGTCACATGATCCCCTTTTGTGACCTTTTGACAAGTCAATGGGGAAGGAGGATTCACTGAACCATATTACTAACTTAACCACTGCAGTGGTTTACTTAATACACAGGTGTCAAACTCGCCACATCATGTTGCCGTCACATGACATATTGTGAAGCGTTTCCCTTTGTGGAGCTGAGATGGGTTGGACTTGAGCATGATGCATCCAGCCCACAGGCCACCACTTTGACACTCCTGACTTAATAGATGTGGCCAAAAAAAAGTCATAAAATGGAGCAACATTCACCTAAACAACTGTCTCACTTAACAACAGATATTTTGGGCTCAATTGTGGTTGTAAGTTGAGGACAAAGATTGTACAAAGATTAGTGGGCCTCAGTTCTGGCCACTCTCACAGGGCGATTTCCATCTGAGTAGAATCCGGCAGCGATACAGCAGAGATATGTAAAACCCACTATTACAAAATAATGAGGAATAACACAACGGTTATACACTAAATAGCCAGGCATTTCTAAGGGCTCTCTAATAATGTTAGGTTAAAACTAGACCCAACCTTAAGGTTGTAAATATTTGTGGTGTAATAGCATGGGCATGGGGAATTGGGGTCTCAAAGTGAGACAAGATTTAACATCATTCTTTCCAGCTGTGATTCCAACAAATATTCTCCATCATACTTAATTGACCTTAGGGGAAAGCAAGATTGCATTGGCACCAGTGAGAATTTTATTTTTTCCACATAAGATTTAACAGTGTGTTTTCCTGAGCTGGATGGAAATCAGGTTGACATAAATAGAATAGAATAGGATGAGATGGGATAGAATAGAAAAAATAGAATAGAATAGAATAGAATAGAATAGAATAGAATAGAATAGAATAGAATAGAATAGAATAGAATAGAATAGAATAGAATAGAATAGAATAGAATAGAATACTTTATTGGCCAAGTGTGATTGGACACACAAGAAATTTTTCGGTGTAAATACTCTCAGTATACATAAAAGAAAAGATACTTTCATTAAGAAACAAGAATCATAATCTACAACACTTAATGATAGTCATAGGGTACAATCAGCAAACAAATCATACTAGGAATCTACACTGAAATCACATTGCCCCTACCGTCTACCCATAATGCACTTCCAGGATGGGACCAGGTTATGCTGCTATCCATGCTCTTCCTTGGGACTCCGTAAGAACAATGATTGGTAGAATTTACTCTGTGAACTTTTCATGTCACCAATCACCATATAGAATGTTTGGCAGGGTGGTGTTTATTTAAAGGTTTTTATAAAAACTTTGGCCACTCCATCCAATCTTTTTCTTCTTTTATTTACCTATTTATTTATTTGCAAAAGATACTCTATGAAACAATGTAATCACCACTATAGGCAACAAACTGTCCATCCATCATAATTACAACCTAATAAGTCAGCCAGATTTGTGTAGTTCAGATGCTGTTAGGATCAAAGTATCAGGATCCTTTGTATAGTTGTAGTACTGAAGATTTATTCAAGTCTACACACAAGCATCTGGTCAACTAAAGTTCAGCACGAAACTGGCACCAGATAAGGGTGTACAGAATTCAGGAGGACTTGGAGTGATTGCAGGAATGCAATGACTCTAAGCTGATGACATGTTTAACTCCACCTCCCAGCTTTGCCTGCTCTTCTCTTATAGATGCAGCTAGTGCAAAAACATTCTTGGAGTGGAAATTGAAGAGAAGAGTTTTATAGGATGCAAGACAAGCATTTAATCATTTTCCTAAAAAGATTATTAACCTGTTGATAGATTGACTGTCAATTTATAAAGCATATAAGGAAATAGGATTGCTGTTGATCTTGGCACTGTCTAGAAGTCATCTAGATTTGTTCTGTCAACAGGAAGTTCTATTTCAATCGAGTTTTAGGTTGAGAATTGGGACTCAACCATCTTGGGGCATGACTCTTAACAAGAAGAGATAGGAAAATTGGCGACTGTTGGCTTTAAACTCTTTTAAACTTTGCTCATACCTGTTTCTCTTGATCAGATGAACTTAAGGGTTGACAATGATTTGGATGGCTATAGGGGCCAGAAAGTATTGATCTGTTCTGTGTCATATCATCTGTTTCATAAACTCCCCTCTGGATGTTTCTTCAAAGGAAGGTGGAGTAATATGTATCAAATACTATCCCAAAGAATCACTGTTAGCTTCTTCTTGCCCAGAAAATATTGACTTCTTATCCCAAGCATTTTAACCAGTTCAGTTCTGCAATCTCTAATTATTCACAATGTGTTTCTGTCCCTTATCTCTAAATTCAATTGGTTTTCTTATTCCAAAAGTTTCAGCACTACGATGGCTGATTTGTTTCCTCCTTTTCTCTCCTTCATCCACCACATAATTTTTTTCTTGCAAACAGTGCTGTTTTTCTTCTGAAACACTGCTCTCCTGGAGGCTCCAACAGTCCTGATATTAAGCAAATGCTTACTTTAATGCTGAAATCCGTAATGTATGCGGCCACATTGACCTAACATGACCCAGCTGAAATAAGAACAGTTTTTAATGGCCAGTGGGAGCTTGCAGGTTATGTTCCTTTGCTGCAGTAGCGTGTTAAAGAAACTTCTGTCACGGTTTTGCTCTGCCCTGCAGCTGATTACATCTTGGCCTGCAAAAATACTGACCCATGGGATAAATTCCCTCAATTAGACACCTTCAGTCAATTTATTTCTGCTACAGCAGTAACATTTATTGAAGTACTTTTTTTTTTTTTTTTGCAAAAGCTAAATCGAGGCAATTAAAGTTAAATCGAGGTTGATCAGCACAAACACCACGTTGGAAATACCATCAATATGGACAGCCATGTTAGCGGTTGAAAGAAATACTTTATTTAAGTTGACCAGCAAGAGAGGATGAACAGCAGAGAGCCAATCTCCAGATAATTCTCACCTCAGTCATGAACTCTTTGGTTAAGTTATCCATCCTTGTCAGCTTCAGCTTTCCAGCTTTTCCTTACATTAATATGGAAAAAGCAAGACGGGAAGAGAATTGACTCGTTTGAGCCATGGTGCTGGAAGAGACTCCTGCATATTTTTTTTAAAAAATATTTTTTATTAAACATTTTTTCTTATATACATCATTTCCATTCATTACAATGCTTTTGTGATGGTTTACATACTTTTACATAAATCTTAACTATCTATATGCTTGTATATGTTGCTTATCCACTATATCTTTTACCTTATTATCTTATTGACTTCCTCTCTATTCAACTGTATATCTATTATTTAACCAATCCTACAGTACATTCCACGTCAAATAATAACCTGTTTCCTCTCTTTCCTTTATCTCCATGGTCAACTTATCCATCTCGGCACACTCTAATATTTTTCTTATCACATTTTCCTCTGGTGGCATACTATCATTTTTTCAATTCTGTGCATGTTATTCTTACTGCCGTTAATAAATGTAGCATTAAATACTCTGTTTTCTTATCATATTTTTCCATTATTATACCTAATAGAAAAGTCTCTGGTCTTAATTCAATTTGCTGTTTAATTATTTCTTCTATCCATTTTTTGGTCCTTATCCAATATTCTCTCACTACAGGGCATGTCCATCATGCATGATAATATGTTCCTTGCTTTTGTTTGCATTTCCAACATTCGGATGATCTTTTGGGAACATTTTTGCTAATCTAGTAGGTGGTAAGTGCCACCTGTAGAACATTTTGTACAAAATTTTCTCTATATGATGCAGACATAGTCAATTTATAATTCTTTTCCCACATTTTTCCCATTTCTCCAATTCTATCATATAGCCAAAAATTTTCGCCGAAACAATCATTGTTTTTTTTAACCCTCTCCTCTTCCATCTTATAATCCAACAAATATATATATATATATATATATATATATATATATATATATATATATATATATATATATATATATATATATATAAATCAATTTTTCCTCTGGACTTTGTGTATTGCTTGGACAGCAAAGATAACTAACGAGCAAGTACTGGAGAACAACACACCAAACATGTCCCTGGAAGGCAAAATCACGACACTGCAGCTCACTTATTTTGACCATGTCATGCAGGGGAATTCACTGGAGAAAGCAATTAGGTTGGGAAGAGTTAGTGGTAAAAGGAAACCAGACTGCCAAAGAACATGGTGGTTGGACACCATCAAAGCTGACACCAGCCACAGCATAGAAGAAGTAGTGCAAGATCGGAAGATGTAGAGTGACCTTGCCCAGAGAATTGCAAAGAGTTGGACATGACTGAATGAATAATATTATTATCAACAGGGAAAATATGTAAATATAATATATATAATATCATATATAATGTTATAATGTTACATATAAGATAGGTAGGTAGAGAGATGAGACATCTCTCCTATAATCTATCATATCTATCCATCCATCCATGCATCTATCTATCTATCTTTCTGACATCTATCTGTCTCTGTCTTCTATCTATCTATCTATCTATCTATCTATCTATCTATCTATCTATCTATCTATCTATCTATCTATCATCTCTATCTTTCTGTCTTCTATTTGTCTCTGTCTTTTATCTGTCTGTCTGTCTATCATTTATCATCTATTTAACTATCATCCGTCTATCTATCTATCTATCTATCTATCTATCTATCTATCTATCTATCTATCTCATTTATCATCTCTCTCTTTATTTATCTATCTAATCATCTATCTCTCTATCACTATCTATCTCTATCACTCTCTCCATCTATCATCTATCTAATAAAAATATATCATAAAATATATAATAGCAGGTAGCAGCATGCGGATGGTTCTACAAAGGTATACCAAAGGTATCTGATTTGTTTCCTCCATGGATGTGAAGCAACTAGGAAATCTCAAAGGTGCAGGCTAGATTAGGATTTAAAAAAAAAAAAATTCAGGATACTGTAGAAAACAACTTACAGTCACCCAGAATTGAGTTTGTCTCCAAATAACTTTATTATACCTTAGTAGAAGAAGGTCTAATACTTTGTTGGGATTAGTGATAATGGATGTGAGATTTGTGGCTCAGGAGAAACAGCAATGGCCAAAATTCATAGTACAACACAGTAGTTTTAGTACAAAAGAATCACTTATTGTGAATCACTTATTCTTCAATTTGGATTCTCCACAGCAGTTTTCTTCGCTTCGAAATTGATCTCACTGATCTCAGTTGGGTTCACCTGGGTCTGAGTCGGCACAGCTTTGCATTATTCATTCATTCTCCTTTCCTGCTTTCCAAAACAGAATTGGTAATGCTCTTTACTCTCATTGGTGTAGTGCACTGGTTAGATTGCAGTATGGCAGGCTAACGCTGCCGACTACCAGCAGTTTGATCCTGACCAGCTCAGGATTGACTCAGCCTTCCATCCTTCCAACGTCGGTACAATGAGGACCCAGATTGTTTGGGGGGCAATTATGCTGATTCTGTAAACCCCTTAGAGAGGATGTTAAAGAAGTGTAAAGCAATATATAAGTCTATTGCTATTGCTATTCTGAATTTTTGTATGAATGCACACTCACCCACACACACAACCAAACGCCTAAGAATCTACCTGTAAAAAATCTATGCTATACTTGTAGCCAGAGATGGTTGGTACATCTGATCTGTGGACGTTGGTTTATTACACTTTTTTAAAAAAACAATATTTGGTTTGATCTTATTCTCTCTCTATTTGACCTTTTGGTAAAAAGAGGATTTGAGTCAAAATTAATGGAGTTATTTTATAGACAAGATAAACCTCCAGATTCTTTCTCCAGTTTTTTTCTCTTTTCCCTTTTTTTCCTCTTCATATAATTGAGTACTATATCATTTTAACTATGTATATAATTATGCTTTTCTTTAATTTCTAAGTAGCTTTGTAAGTGCTATCACGTTACCTATAGGTGTTATGTCTCACCTGTACAAACGAGGTGAGAAGTCCAAATTTCCAACTAAATACAACAAGCAAGCAAGTCCAGTAATTATGGAGTTAACTCCTTTGAGCCAATAAAGTTCTTGGCAGTCTCACCCACACTGTCTGCCAAGTCCGCCCAGATAAGAGGAATACAAATCATACAAGCTGTCACCACACACAGGATACTCCGAAGCTTCTCTCCATAAGTAACACGTTGTCCCGAACAAGTTCCCAGAACGAACACACCCGCTTTTATTCCCTGTGGGGCGTGTCAGTCCCTCATCTCAGTCTCTGATTCGTCCCTTCTTTCTGCGTTGCAGCTCGCACTTTTGCCTACGCTGCTGCCTCGCATCAAGCCAGCATTCCTCTGCTGGATTCTCAGTCAGAAACTCTGATACGCCCTCCTCCCTTTCCTGATTAGCCTCAGGTCTTCCCTCCCGATTATCTGCTGACACCTGAGGCACAATCAGGGAGGAAGGCATTGCCGAAGAGGAAGATCCTGGGGAGGAAGGCATTTCCAAAACCTCCTCTTCCCCACTGTCCGAGTCTTCATCCTCTAATAAAGCAGGCTCAAACCTCAGAGCCACAACATATAGGTATAGATATATAGATGTACAGTAGATGTAAACATAGATATGGATGCAGATATTGATATAGATGGCTGTATAGTAGATAGAGATGCAGATATGGATATAGATGTACAGTAGATATAGAAGTACAGTAGATATAGATGTACAGTAGATATGAGTTGCCTCTACAAAGGCCTAGCACTTTCCATATTCAATTTTGCACCCATCATGTTCTTGGCTCTCCCACTTTCACAGAAAGCAAAATTCTGCCAAAGTTTATTGTCTAAGAAAGAGTATGGCAAAGTTACCAAAATCTTTCTTCCTTTAAAATCATTTTCCAGGTTCCTAAGATTAGAACAGCTTCAGTTCCTTAATTTTGGGTCTTTCTTGTGAAATTAATAAGGAGGCTAATCCCTTAACTGTTGATTAAGCAATGTCCAGCTCATTGAAATGAAAATTTATTCTCCAGTTCTAAATATACAGTTACAGCTCTTTGTATACTCCATAGCAAGAGTGTCTCAGTAGCTGTGAAGATATATAGAAGAAAGACTTGGATCTTCATTTATGGCACACAGGTTTGTAAATATTGCTTTGGGGTCCTTTTCAAAAAATATTTTATTTATTTATTTATTTTATTTTTATTAGTCAATTGCTTACAAGATAATAGGTATAAGTAAAAACATAGTTATGAATACATGGATACGTATAAGAAAAATTTAAAAAAATATAAAAGTAACAATAGGACAGGGACAGTAGGCACGATGGTGCATTTATGCACGCCCCCTATAGACCTCTAAGGAAAGGGGTGAGGTCAATAGTAGACAGTCTAAGGTTAAAGTTTTTGGGGTTTGGGGAAAAAAAACACAGTCAGGTAGAGTATTCCAGACATTGACCACTCTGTTACTGAAGTCGTATTTCCTGCAATCAAGTTTGGCATGATTAACCTTGAGTTTGTATCTGTTGTGTGCTCTTGTATTGTTATGGTTGAAGCTGAAGTATTCATTGACAGGTAGGACATTGCAATGAATGATTTTATATACTATATTTAGATTGGACCGAAGGCAGCATAGTTCTAGGTTTTCTAGGTCTAGAATTTCGAATCTGGTGGCATAAGGTATTCTGCTTTTTGTTCAATCAAAATTCCTGTTGGGTGTGCTTTGTTGTGCATCCAACTTTCTGTCAAGTTTGGAGTTCAGCCTGATTTCTTCTGAAGCTCTTATGCATCACTAGAGCTTACAGTATTGACTTAAGCTGATTATTTTGCAGCCAAGAAAACAAAGAAATGGATCATGAAACAGATCAACTCAGGCTTTCCCATTTGAGACACAAATGATCTGGCTCAAACCATCAGACTTTTTTTTTTTTTTAGAAATCTATAAAATTGTGGTCATTCCCTTCCTTTCTTTCCTTCCACTTTTTTTTTTACATCTTCGTAGATTGCTCCAAGTGTGTCTGATAATTAAATCTTTCCATGAACATAAAGTTGCAAGTTTGAAATTACGTTTCTTTCCCTGTCTCATTTACATACATGTACACATACAAAAATTGAACACACGTTGAATAACCGCATGAATTTACCTGTTGTTGTTGTTGTTGTTGTTGTCGCTGTTGTTAGTTGTGAAGCCATATCTGACCCATCGTGACCCCATGGTCAATGTTCTTCCAGGCCTTCCTGTCCTCTACCATCTTCTGGAGTCCATTTAAGCTCACGCCGACTGCTTCATCCAGCCTCCTCCTTCTCTGCCGTCCCCTTCTTCTTCTTTTGCTCTCAACCGTTCCCAGCATTAGGCTCTTCTCCAGTGAGTCCTTCCTTCTCATTAGGTGGCCAAAGTATTTGAGTTTCCTCTTCAGGATCTGACCTTCTAAAGAGTAGTCAGGGTTGATCTCCTCTAGGACTGACCAGTTGGATAGCCTTGCTATCCAAAGGACTTGCAGGAATCTTCTCCAGCACCATAGTTCAAAGGCCTCCATTCTTTGGCTCTCAGCCTTCCTTATAGTCCAAATTTCACTGCCATACATTGCAACAGGGACAACCATAGCCTTGGCTATACACACTTTTGTTGGCAGGGGAATGTCTCTGCTTTTTAGTACGCTATTTAGATTTGCCATAGCTTTCCTCCCCAAGAGCAACCTATTTGCAAAATGAAACAAAGGGTCATGTGGTTTTGTGGGACAGAATGCTGGTTTTGACCATTAAACTAATTGGATTTTCTTGGACTGTCTAATCCTGGCTAATTTAAAGATCATTACACACTTCCAGTGCAGCCTGCTTCTCAAAACATTATAAGGATAAAATGGGTAATTTCACCATGTATGTCAAACGGAGCTCATGTTTTCTAAAAGCCAGGCAGAAACAATAATTTGGAATAGTTGTTTCTTTGATAAAATTAAATGAATGGCACACATATAGATCACTCACAATGATATCACTCACAATGAACAAAACGCTTCCCCAGAGTCTGCAATATGTAATAATGCCTGACCACTTTTTTTCTTATGAATTTAAGTAAGAAATATGCTTAATATTGATGAATTTTAAGATAATCCAATGAGGCATTTCTTACATTAACGGAAGTGCTTAATTTCGAGCTCAACCCAAGTTCTTTCCCAATGTTTTTTTTCCCTTCCAACTTTTTCAATTTTGACAAGACCTAGAGAAAAGGCCTCGTAAAGGTACTATCATTCTGAGACAATTGCTGTTGTCATAATGTTATACATGATCAGGTCTTCTGTGAAGAGCTTACAGAGCTTAACGCAAACCCAGATAGCTAACGGCTATGGAAAAGCAAATGAGAAGCATATGCATGGATAATTTTGAGATTCTATCATCTATCTGTCTGTCCGTCCATCCATCCATCCGTGCACCAGGGGTGGGATTCAAAAATGTTTACTACCGGTTCTGTGGGTGTGGCTTGGTGGGCATGGCAGGGGAAGGATACTGTAAAATCTCCATTCCTATCCCACTCCAGGGGAAGGTTACTGCAAAATCCCATTCCTTCCCTACCCCACTAACCTGCTTTCCAGCTCCATTCTCCTATGCAGGGCAACCAAAGAAGACCCAGCCGATCAGCTGGGACTTGGGAGGCAGAGAATAGATGGGGTTGGCGTGGCCAGTCAGTGGTGGGTTTTGCTGGTTCTCCAAACTACTCAAAATTTCCACTACCGGTTCTCCAGAAATGGTGAGAACCTTCTGAATACCACATTTACCACCCTACCTTCCTACCTACCTACCTACCTACCTACCTACCTACCTACCTACCTACCTATCTCTATCTCTATCTCTATCTCTATCTCTATCTCTATCTCTATCTCTATCTCTATCTCTATCTATCTATCTATCTATCTATCTATCTATCTATCTATCTATCTATCTATCCATCTAATCTATCATCAGAACGATTACCCATAAACACAGAACAATTAACCAGTGAAACTGCCTTCAGAAGTTATGGGTGTTCCATTACTCGAGGCTTTTAAGAAGAGATTGGCCTTTTTGCTCTGCTCTCCCTCCCTCTCTCTCTCATCTTCAGTGGCATGCTGGCATGCACAAATCCACTGGCTGGATGCATGAAAAAGCATTTTTTTTCTCTCCTCAGCATTGTTCTTCTGACACTTTCTGCAGGTTGCTTGCATCACTGAGTTATTTTTATATATTGATTCTGGGGGGAGAGAGCATCGATTCCTTGTTTCAGTTCAGTCTAGTGCAGCTGGATCTAGCAATTTAACTCTGTTAGGGCGGAGATGGGCAAACTCCCACTGTGACAGGCAGCCATTGATTAACATCAAATACTCCCAGCCCTTAATGCTATTCAAGACCCAGCCTCCTCTGTTATTAGCCAGCCAAGGCTCAGGAAACACTGAGATATAAATCCAATTCCTCTTTTGACCTCCCCTGCTGAAATACGCCACAATCTACAGCGGAGGTTTAAGGCCAGCCGTTGTTGAGAGCGATTCCTTAATGCAGTTTGTTGAACCTCCCTCTGTGGAGCTCTCCCTTTTGTCGATTGCCATGCAAATGGCTGAGCAGAAGCTGCAAAGAATCTTGACTTTCTTCCTTAACAGAACACAGTTGGTGGCCCTAGAGTAGATGCACTTGGCTGGTCTTCCTGCCAAGAATGTGAAGCAAAAAGGGAATTCTCATCCCATTTTTTTTTCTTTCAGGCGATTATGCTCCAGGATAAAACCACTGGTAAAAGGAGGCTAACTTCGCGCACAACCAAAGCAAGACTGATAAGAGGAAAACCTGGCAGGGTTTAAAATGTAGCCAGCTTCAATTCGATATTTCATAATAAAACATGCCCCCCAAAAAAGGAGTTACAAAAGATTGCCTTACCTCAGTTGCTTTGGACTTGAAAATTTTAAAATCTTTATGTTATGATCTTCTTGCTGAAACTCCCCTTTTTTTGTGAGTCAAGACCAGAAGACTCTTGCTGGTCACAAAGCCACCAAGGTGTAAAAATTTGAATTTGGAGTTGGGTACTTAAATCTGATTTCAAAGGTCATTTCAAAGAGGAGAGAAAATTTAGATCAAATTGGGATTAAGTGTAGGGGGTGATGACTTACTATGAATGTCCTATTATTTTCTTTATATCTGTTTGTATATTACTTTTACAAAATACTATGGTCAAATGAATAGAATAGGATAGAACAGAACAGAACAGAACGGAATGGAACGGAACGGAATGGAATGGAATGGAAGGGTGTAAGAATAGAATAGAATGGAATAAGAATGGAATGGAATGGAATGGAATGGAATATGGAATGGAATAAGGATAGAGTACAGTAAAGTAGAATAGAGTATAGTGGAGTGGAATGGAATGGAATGGAATTTAATAGGTCTGGAAGGAACTTTTTCTGAACAATAGTGGCTGGTAATGACATCATCAAAGCAGCTTCTTCTAGGATTTGAGGAGACAGAACTGGAAGGCCTGGAAATCCCACCATCACATGGTAGTTATGAGGACCCAATGCACTTTGTTCTGGGAGTGTGTAGCCATTATGAGAACAGTCTTCCCCAATATGATCCCATGGTCCCAGTCTATTCTTCTTCTTCCAACAAAAAGAAGAAACAGAAAGAAGTCCATTGTCAAATTGATGGGGTGATTTCCTACCTTCACTAGCAGCACTGATATGGAGGCTCAGGCTGAAGTAAAATGTTTATTGCAGGTGGCGTTATTCTGACCCCAGATCCCATCGGTTTTAACCTTGAATCAGATGTCGAATTGCTTAGCCTGTTAAAGTACTGTTGGCTTCACATAGAAATGCCAGAGGGTAAAAACAAGGAGAATGAATAAAATGCAGGGGCTTGAAAATAATTCTCAATTTGGCAGGTTGCATTCAAGCATTGACATTTATTTGTTAGTAATGATACTTTTTCCATTTTCTTCTGTGATGTTTCTGGTCGGCAGAAGATCTGAGTCTCCTTTTTATGTGAAGTGAACCATTCCAATCACTTTCAGTTAGCTGAATTCCCCAAATGTCAATGTTCAATCGTTACATCTCAGGTCTGACAATGTCAACTTTGACTTGGTTTGTAGTTCTGACATTCCGTGCGCCAATCATATAAATATTTTTGCAGCAGACTTGGCTTTTGTCTCTGGGCAAAGCAGCAGCTGGACTTCCTTTCAGCTTTAACTCACCCACATCACTACTACCAGAGCTACTAACCTGCCATAGAAAGTCTGTTTATATATAAACACCACAGAGCAAACAAAGAGAACAGTCACCATGTGTTTTACTGCTTAATTATTTTAACTGAAACAGGAAACTCTACTTAGAACAAAAGAGTATACTGTATATACCATAGATCCAAACTTGTAAACACTGCCATTTCCTGGTTGAATACTACTATAGTTGTTGCATAAAAATACATTCCAAAATGAATTCCAATGTTCTCAAATATCTCATTGAAGAGCCTTCAACCTGAGTGCAAGGTGTTAGAGTAATCCAGACAAGAAGCACCAACCATGAGTACTGACACTACCTTTATTGTAAGAATACCATAACAGATTCTTGTAAGCCTTTTCTTTACAGTCCAAGAAACTAGAGAGGGTTCCTTCTGAGATGTTTACCATGTCCCCATTGCTTCTGAGGGCTGAGACATCTCTTATCTGATTGTTGCCTAGTGTATTGCTGCTGTTCTTCCTCCTGTCTCTTGAGGATGTTCTTGTGGATCATTAAATACAGTAACAGATAACAGATAAGCAGAGTTGGAAGGGACCTTTTAGGTCATCTAGTCCATCCCCCCGACCAAGCAGGAGACCCTACACCATTTCTGACAGATGGCAGTCCAATCTCTTCTTGAAAGTCTCAAGTGATGGCGCTCCCACGACTTCCGAGGGCAAGCTGTTCCATGGGTTGATTGTTCTCACTGTCAGAAAGTTTCTCCTTGTTTCCAGGTTAAATCTCTCCTTGTTCAGTTTCCATCCATTATTCCTTGTCTGGCCTACAGGAGCTTTAGAAAATAGCTTGACCCCTTCCTCCCTGTGGCAGCCCCTCAAATATTGGAAGACCACTATCATGTCTCCCCTGGTCCTTCTCTTCACTAGACTAGCCAAGCCCAATTCCTGCAACCGTTCATTGTATGTTTTAACCTCCAGTCTCCTAATCATCCTGGTTGCTCTTCTCTGTACTTTTTCTAGAGTCTCAACATCTTGTTTATAGTGTGGTGAACAAAACTGGATGCAGTACTCCAGGTGTGGTCTTACTAAGGCTTTTTTGAGTGGTATTAGTACTTCCCTTGATCTTGATTGCATCCCTCTGTTAACACAATTTAGGATTGTGTTAGCTTTTTTGGCTGCTGCTGCACACTGCTGGCTCCTATTTAGCTGGTGTCCATTAAGACTCCAAGATCCCTCTCTTAGTTACTGCTATTGAGCCTGGTTTCACCCAGTCTATATGTGTACTTTTGGTTTTTCTTGCCTAAGTGTAAGGACTTTACTTTTCTCTATGTTGAATTTCATTCTGTTCGATACAGCCCAGTGTTCTAGTCTGTCAAGATCCATCTGGACCTTGAGCCTATCTTCTTGGGTGTTAGCTATTCCTGCCAGCTTAGTATCATCTGCAAATTTGGTAAGTTCCCCTTCTATTCCCTCATCTAAGTCGTTAATGAAGATATTGAAGAGTACTGGGCCTAAGACGGAACCTTGTGGCACCCCACTGCTTACTTCCCTCCATGTAGACTTAGACCCATTAAGGACTACTCATTGAGTATGGTTTGCCAGCCAGTTGCAAGTCCATCTGGTGGTGGTGCTATCTATTCCACTTTTTTCTAGCTTACTAAGAAGTAGGTTGTGGTCTACTTTGTCAAATGCCTTGCTGAAATCTAAATATATTATGTCCACAGTATTTTGCTGGTCTACTAATTTAGTCACTGTGTTGAAGAATGAAATAAGATTGGTGATGTGATGATTCTGAATTATGGGATATACAAGTGTCTTCATTGCAACAAGATAAAAAAAATCATGAGTCTTTAGAAACCTTTCTCTAAATTAATGTCCATAACCTGGGCAAACAGCATAGATTCCATGTCTGGAGAGGTGCACTTTGGTTCTTTGCAATCAGATAATCTATACATCCTTTTTTTTTTTCTTTTTTCTTTTTAAAGATTTTTTATTTTATTTTAAATACAAACAGTTCATCTTCCATTTAACAGTGTGTTGCCTGAGTACAAATATCCCATGCAATAACAATTTAAAATGTAAAACCATATTCATTACTTTGGTATTAATTCTCTATTCTTATTGTATTCTTATCTTATTCATATACATAATATCTCTATCACTACAACACTCCTCTTCTTAACATATTTAATTCTATTAACATATTTTCTATATTTCACTAATCTATTAGCTATTTCTAGCTTTCATATTTTTTCTCTAGCCATCGATAAATTAGTTCCCATATCTTGTAATATTCAGTTTGCTCCTTCTCTTTAATTGAAAGTGTTAATCTATTCATAGAACATCTATACATCGTGGTTTGATCAAGTAACAGGATATTCAGATCCATTGTTAGAATGTGTATATGTCTTATCAGACCAATAGAACAGGTATACCATGCATAACTGTGGTGAGCCACGGTGGCGCAGTGGTTAGAATGCAGTACTGCAGGCTACTTCTGCTGCCTGCTGGCTGCCTGCAGTTCAGCAGTTTGATCCTGACTGGCTCAAGATTGACTTAACCTTCCATCTTTTGCGGCCAGTAAAATGAGGACCCAGATTGTTGGGGGAGATAGGATGACTCTGTAAACTGCTTAGAGAGGGCAGTAAAGCACTATGAAGTGGTATATAAGTCTAAGTGCTAGTGATATCGCTTTAACACATACTAAACGAACAATAAAGTATCTTGTACATCGAGCTTAATTCCTTGGTGATTTGCTTTATGCAGCAGTGCAAAAGTGATTTATCTCTTTCCTTCAGGATGTTGTTTTCAACATCCCAGTCTAGCATACAATTTTACAATGTTCTTCTGGTCTTTCACTGAAATTCTTAATCCAGTCCAAACTGCATACCAAGATTTGAACCAACTGGCGCACTTTTAACACAATTATAATTTGGTTTGGGGGCGGGGGAAGCATCTGGATTTATCATAATGAATTTTCTCATAAGTCAGCATGATAGCTCTATTAATGTACTAGAGATAAAAAGATGGAAGGGAGGTTAGAGAAACATAGCTTTATATGGTAATAAAATACAATCAGGATATTTCCTACCACTGCTGATTGCCCAAAATGTGATAAGAATTTATTACAAAGGAAAAGTATATGAGAGAAACACCAAGAGCAATGGTATCTACCCTGACCCATCCTGATAATTGGCAAGTTTCTTTGATTACAGGAAGACTGTTATGAAACAGAATAACAGAGTTGGAAGGGACCTTGGAGGTCTTCTAGTCCAGTGGTCCCCAACCTTTTTTGTGCCAGGGACCAGTTTCAAGCACAAACACTTTTTCAAGGACTGGGGGAGAAAATCCGAGTTTGGTGGTTTGCTTGCAGACGTTTCATTACCTGACTAGGTAACATCTGATGTTGTTACCTAGTCGGGTAATAAAACGCCTGCCAGCAAACCACCAAGTTCAGGAGCGCCTCGGCCCTGCCTCCCTCAGCCCCATCCCTCAGGTGTCTCCCTCCCTCCTCAGGTGTCTGCCTCGTTCCTCTCTCAGTCACTCTCTCGCTGCTCCACCAGCCCAGGAAGAAACTGCTTCAAAGAAGCCGGGGGTGCTTTTCCTGTCGCCGCAGCTCCTCCAAAGTGCCGTTTACCCCCACCCGCCCGCCGCGCCATGTTCAATCAGTGCCCGTTCTGCCTGCCTGCCTGCCTTCTTCGTTTCGGAGCAGCTTCGGCTGATAAAAAGAGGCGAATAGTTATTATTCTCAGCTGAAGCTGCTCCGAAACGAAGAAGGCAGGCAGGCAGGCAGAACGGGCACTGAATTGAACCACGCGTGGGCGGGCGGGGTGGGGGTGAACGGGCGCTTCGGAGGAGCTGCGGCGACAGGAAAAGCCATACCCCCCCGGCTTCTTTGAAGCAGTTTCTTCCTGGGCTGGTGGAGCAGCGAGAGAGCGACTGAGAGAGGAACGAGGCGGGAGGAAACCGAAGCCGCTGAGCCGGAGAGCAGGACAGGCTTTGGTTGCTTCCTCCCTCCCCTTCTTTCATTTGTGTCCTTGATCCCCGATCCCAGCAGCATTCACCGAAGGCGAAGAAAGCCGACATTTTTTTATTTTTTTTCTTTGCGGCCCGGTACAGAGTGCTCCACGGACCGGTACTGGTCCGTGGCCCGGTGGTTGAGGACCCCTGTTCTAGTCCAACCCCCTGCTCAGGCAGGAAACCCTACACCACTTCAGACAAATGGTTGTCCAATCTCTTCTTAAAAACTTCCAGTTTTGGAGCATTTACAACTTCTGGAGGCAAATTGTTCTCAGTGTCAGGAAATGTCTCCTTAGTTCTAGGTTGTTTCTCTCCTTGGTTAGTTTCCATCCATTGCTTCTTGTCCTGCCTTGAGTTGCTTTGGAGAATAGTTTGACTCCCTCTTCATTATAATTTTCCAATTTCAAGAAACACTTTTAGCAAGAAGTGGTTGGGAGGAATCGCTCATAGAATACACTACTGGATAGAATGGAACTGACCAAATTGGATTCATTTTCTACGTTCAAAGAGAATGCTCATATATAACAAACTGCTGCCCTGACTAGAACTTCTGAATTCTTATTTTTATTTATTTATTTGGCATACAATGTCAGGGAAATTTACATATGCTGGACACAACGTAGTCCTGGCAGCCTAAATTGCCAGTTCATTTTGTTCAGTGCTTGTGTGCCTACTCTTGGCGCACTGCAGGGGGCCAACTAGCTAACACCAGCTGACTACTGGCGGTCAAGTTACTGACTCTTCTGGGCTCCTCCACCAGTTTGGCATCACTTCACCTCGTGTTGTGTTGCCTCGTGTCCAGCCAGGTCCTGCTCCGGCTTCTGCTCTCCGCACACACAAATGCAGCTAACTTTTCCCCACCAAAGTGGTACCCATTTATCTACTCACAATATTGCATGCTTTCAAACTACTGAGTGGGAAAGGAGCTAGGGATTGAGCAATGGGAGCTCACTCTGACTCATGGAGCTGGACTCAAACTGCTCGAATACAGGCCATTTCTCGCCAGCAGTTACAGTATCGTTAAACCGCTGTGTTCCCCATGTCCCCTATATGCCAATAAAATAAAATCAACTGCTGATTTCCCAGAATGTAATTACAATTTATTACAAAGGAAAAGCATGTGACAGAATCACCAAAAGAAAAGATACCTGCCCTGATAATTGGCAAATCTTTTTGATTACAGGAAGACTGTTATCATCAACTTCCAATTTCAAGGAACACTTTTAGCAGGAAGCAGGTGGGAGGAATACACTGGAAGATAGAATGGAATTGACCAATTTGGTCTCATTTTCCATTTTGTTCAAGGAGAAAGCTCATATAGCAAAATACGGCCCTTCCTGCTGTTTGGAATTCTCATTCTTCAGTAAGCCAAAGGTCTTCAAAATAGTTTCCAAATCTGCAATCAGAAGATGTACATCTCTCTTGGCCGTCTTAATTCTGTTCCTTAATTTTGCTGCATGGGTAGATAGAGACAAGGCATAACAAGTTCCATGGGGACTGTGTCATAACTAGCTTTAGTTGGATGATGGCCATGATGTGCTAATTAGATTGGCCCTCACCAATTAAACATGGCCTTGTTGTGAAACTGATTAAAGCTTTCATCCCTAGCAGTTCATGTTTTCAAACAATTGAATTTAGAACCCCTGGGCTAATCAATGTCTCTGCCAAAGCAAAGGTTTGTTATCGTATACAGGTATGTTAGCATATACAATCAGCTCTGGGGAAAATTGAACTGTGTGCCATTTTGGCAGTTCGAGTCTCACCGGCTCATGGTTGACTCAGCCTTTCATCCTTCTGAGGTTGGTAAAATGAAGACCCAGATTGTTGGAGGCAATAGGCTGACTCTGTAAACTGCTTAGAGAGGGCTGTAAAGGACTGTGAAGTAGTATACAAGTCTAAATACTACTGCTATTGCTACTTTAACCATTGGAACCATCTGGCAAATTACAATGCCAATATTCCATCCTTCCCATGAATAAGATTTGAAGTAAAATGATTTATCTTGAAGTACAGTTAGTGAGAAAGAAAAGAAAAGGACCAACAGGTTTGCCTGAATCACTCATACCCTGGCACAGATAGATAAATATATCTTTGAATGAAACTCACCTTGTGTTGACTGCTTTATACTGCTTTGGTAAGACCACACGTGGAATACTGCATCCAGTTTTGGTCACCATGATATAAAAAGGATGTTGAAACTCTAGAAAGAGTACAGAGAAGAGCAACAAAGATGATTAGGGGACTGGAGGCTAAAACATGTGAAGAATGGTTGCAGGAACTGGGTATGTCTAGTCAACAAAGAGAAGGACTAAAGGAGAAATGATATCTGTCTTGGTATCTGAGGAGCTGTCACAGAGAAAAGGGGGTCAACCTATTCTCCAAATCTTTTGAGGACAGGAATCTGGAAAAAAGTAATATTTCCTTTGAGTTGAGCCTAAGCTGGGAGAACCAACTTGACTTCCACATCATAATATCTTCGTGAAGCACCAGAAATTAAGGCTTCCAGGCTCCAGGCTCCAAACGTAAATTTTCAATTCTTTCTGAGGCAATTAGAGACTCATCTGTGCACCCATGTGCACGTAAGGCCAAAATAAAGCCTGTTTTTTCTTCTTCTGATGTCTCTTGGGGACAGCAATGTGTATATGCTTCCTAATAATATCTTCCTGTCATCTTAAATTACTTAATGGAGTTTGGTGCATTCTCTCAAAGCCCTGCTTTGTGAGGTCATGAAAATTGATCTCAAACATTTTCTCCTGGCTTGTTGAAGCTGTGAATCCCCTCTCTTAAAAGAAAAAGAAAGAAAGAAAGAAAGAAAGAAAGAAAGAAAGAAAGAAAGAAAGAAAGAAAGAAAGAAGGAAGGAAGGAAGGAAGGAAGGAAGGAAGGAAGGAAGGAAGGAAGGAAGGAAGGAAGGAAGGTGGGAGGGAGGAAAGGAAGTGAATGGATAAAGAAGGAAATGAAACATGTTGTAAAATGTGTAAACATAAAGTCTCAAACGCAGTTCTTTAACATATGCATCACAAATATGCAACATTGATACATAACAAAACTATGGATTTGAGGGCTGATTTGGCAGGAAAAAAACCCTATCCATTTTGATGGGTCACATATGTCTTTGTGTATGTTTTTAAAAAGCACTTGGATTGTTCAGATATCCAGCTTTTATTTTTTTTATCCTTTTAGGGACCATTTCTTTCCATCTGGCTGCCACTGTTTTTAGACTGCTTTCCCTTTGACTGCTCTGTCATCTTATATTTGTGGACTATTCTACTGAGTTAGAGGTCACGCTGGCTTCAGTATCAAAAGTAACTCTTTTCTTCTTCCATGCATTTGACAACCACTTTTTAAAAAATACAATGGCTTTTATTGCTCAACTCAGGCTGAAATCACCCCTTGAGTGGAGCCATGGTTTGTTTAACCTTGGTTTATGAAACACGGCACAATCTGAATCCAGCCATAAGCCAGTTTTCTTGAGCGACGAGGAAGCAAATCACACCGATAGATGAATGCAATGCACCAATGCATCATCTTTTGGCTGTGTATTGCATTGATGTTAACTTGCGTCTTGCTTCTAAATGGTTTAATCACAGAGAGCTGAGGCAACTGAGCAGTCAAAATGTAAATAAATCAATACTAGGGTGGCTGGGTTGGTAACTCATATATTGATGTTTTGACTATTTGGTGACATTTTCAAACAATGCAAAAAATGCAGCATTGTGTTGTGACCTGCCAGCAGCCAGCAGAGCTGATGGCATACTCGGACAGTGAGGAGGTTGGGGAGGAACATGGGCCAGTCCTGGAGTCTGGGGAAGGCTCTGATGAGTGCTCTGCCTCAGAGGTAGAGATGGGGCCAGGGCCGTCCAACAGTTATCAGCTGCCTTCGGAGTCAGACATCAGTGGGGAGAAGAACAGCTGGAGCCTGTTCCCAGAGTGTGCATGCACAGAACTGCCAGGAGAAGGGAACAATTAAGGAACAAGGGTCGACTCGGGAGTAAAGCCACAGGTGGATGGTGAATGGCCCCTCCCATAGGGAATAAAGAGGAGCAGAAGGGGAGTGAGGTTTGCAGGAGACAATTAGTTCGTTTAATTAGTGTGAAGATTAGTTCATGACTCTTGGAGACTCCTTGCCAAGTATTTTCTTGTAAGCATTGCACTTGGAAGCTATCGGCCTGGCAACTTTCCAAGCCTGATAAGGTCTGTGGTTTTAATTCACCCATGAAAGACTGTTTGCCGGGACTTTGCTGGATGTGAATGAGAGGAATTCAAATTAGTCTAATAAAAAGGGGTTTTGTTGGGACAAGGAGTCAGCTTCGGGATTTTGGGGAGCCTAGGTCAGAACACAAGGGAACTAACAGAACATCTCTGGAAATTCATTCTAAGTAGATTCATTCCCCTCTAGTCAACAGTAATGAAGATCTCATTCCAACAAGATTTCTTGTTTCCATGTGATTTCCAAGGCTGATTGAGAAAAGTCAGAGTAACTCTTTATTCAACTTTTTTTTTCTCCAATAGTTACAAGCATGGCAAAAAGCGCCTCCCAACATATCAATTTCTTTGACATCTGTCATATACTTTATATCAATTCCCCACTTTCCCCATTCCTAATGAAAAAAGAGTCAGGCTATCGACTTCTTTTTATGCCTGATAGCTTATATCAAAAATAAAGAAATAAATACCAACTTATCTCAGTTCTGCATAGGGCTGACAATGGAATATGCATCTTCCATTGTAAATTCGACACAATAAATGCATCTGGAAATGTCGGTTTCCAAATAAATTAGTGTGCAGCCTAAAAAAAGACAGGTTTACTTTCATACAGATTATTACAGAAAATCTCCAATTGAAAACTTGTAATAAGTCACTGTTTCAAGAATTAAGGTTGTAGTATCCAGTCCATTTCAAAATAATGAAAAAGCCCAAATATCTACTGAGCTGCCCTTAGCTTCCTTTCTATGAATCATCCTGGGTAATTTTGTGCTAGGGTCTCCTTAAGTTGACCTGGAATTTGGAAAGAGTGAAGAAATAACATTTGCAATCAGCAATAACTTGGTTCCTGCTTTGCTTCCTGTCCTTTTAGTACCTTTTGGGGTACCAACTCTCAACAGAATTTATTTTTAGAATAGAATAGAATAGAATAGAATAGAATAGAATAGAATAGAATAGAATAGAATAGAATAGAATAGAATAGAATAGAATAGAATAGAATAGAATAGAATAGAATAGAAGGGACCTCGGAGGTCTTCTATCTAGTCCAGCCCCTGTTGAAGCAGGAGAATCTATACCATCTCAGGAAAGTGGCTGTCCAGTCTCTTCTTAAAAACCCCCAGTGATGGAAGCACCTACAACTCCTGGTGGCAAGCTGTTCCACTGGTTAATTGTCCTTACTGTTAGGAAGTTTCTCCTTAATTCCAGGTTGCTTCTTTCTTTAATTAGTTTCCAACCATTGTTTCCGGTCTTGCCTTCTAGTGCTTTGGAGAATAAGTTGACCCCCTCTTCTTTGGGGCAGCCCCTCAAATGCTGAAATACTGCCATCATGAGACCCCTAATTCTTCTTTTCGTTAGACTCATCAGATCCAAAATCTGCAGCTGTTCTTTATACGGTTTTTTATTTATTTATCTGTATTCTGCCGTTATTTTTTTTGTACGCATAAAGCAGAGGGCCTATCTTCCTCCTCCTATTTTCTCACAACAAACATCCCGTGAGGTGAGTTGGTCCAAGAGAGAAAGAGATTGACCCAAAGTCACCCAGCTGTCTTTCATAGCTAATGCAGGACTTGAATTCACAATCTCCCACTTTCTAGCTTGGCTCCTTAACCACTAGATCAAACTGGTTCTAGCGTCTAGAATAATACTCTTCTTCTTATCCTTTAAGCCTATATATTTCAGTGGCTTTTGATCACATAAATCATGGTATCCTTTTGGATCAGTTGCAGCAATTAGGAGTAGGGCTCATTGCATTGCAATGGTTCTCCTCATTGCAATGGTTGTCATTTTTCTGTGGTAGATACAGGTTAATAGAGTTGGAAGGGACCTTGTAGTCCACCACCACCACCCCGCCCAAGCAGGAGACCTACACCATTTCTGACAGAGGGCAGTCCAGTCTCTTCTTGAAAGCCTCCAGTGTTGAAGCTCCCACAACTTCTGAAGGCAACTTCTGTTCCATGGGTTGATTGTTTTCACTGTCAGAAAATTTCTCCTTCTTTCCTATTATCAAACATGATAAGTCTGCAGCTCCCAGAATTCCAAGTTGTTGTGATCCCTGAGAATTCTGGGACTTGCTGTTCTGAGGTCTGAAAATACTGAAAGAGATGGTGTAGAAGGGAGAATCACAGATTTCACTGAAGATCGGATAAGGTGGTCTGCCAGAAGGAGACCAACAATGGTACTTGTCATTAGTGAACCTAAGAAAGAATTTAAACAGATTTGAACAGATTAACAGAGTTGGAAGGGACCTTGTAGGTCATCTAGTCCAACCCACCCCCCACCCAAGCAGGAGACCCTACACCATTTCTGAAAGGTGGCAGTCCAGTCTCTTCTTGAAAGCCTCCAGTGATGAAGTTCTCACAACTTCGGAAGGCAATTTAGGTTGCCTGCTTCCATTTGCATCTGTCCATTTTGGGATTAGGAGATTTGAAGGATATTAAGTGTCAGTCAAGCTGTTGAGCATTGCACATGGTGCACTGTCATCTTCAAGAATGAATCACTATCCCTGAGAAACTCACAGGTCCCTGGTTGAAATTACAACACATGTCAGCTTTGGAAGCCCTATTTTACTTAGCAGCTTCCACACTGCCATATTCTAGTGCCTGGGAATTTGGGAGGGGGGATTTTAGAGAGGTGGAAGTTTAGGTATAACAACATTGTTCTTCAAGCCATCCTGCACCTGGGAATGGTGATGGGCCAGGGTGGAATACAAAACAAACACAGTCACAAAAAACAGGTGAAGCCCCTTCAGTTTGCTTCCAAGCTCCGAATATCTTTGACGGAAGACAAAAACACTCCCACACAAACAGTTACACGAAGAAGGAAAAAAGCAACACAAACCAGGCAAGATAAGGGCTGGAGGATGTCCACAGATAACACACACTGGAAAGGACACCAAACTCAGAGAGGAACTATAAACTAGAGATATTTACATGATTTGTTTCCAGTGTTTGCCAGGATGCAGGTCCAAACTGCAGCCCATGAAGAGGATCAAGGCCCTTTCCTCCAGAGTAGACCATGTCTTTCCCTTATTCTCTCCTCCTTGCATGCCCTAGGATGGAGGGGGGATGGGCCTGGGTCCTCCTCTGACAGCTCAGCTGGCCTCTGCCCTTCCCCAGCCTTCTCCATAACCTCCGGAGCCACACCTTTACTCCCTATCGGCTGTTCTTCCTCTCCTTCAGAGTCAGTATCCACCAGGGGCATGACAGAGTGGTCGGAGGGATGGTGATTGGAACATGTGATGGACTGGTAGGTGCAGAGGAGGGATCTTTGAATTTCTTTTGGAAAGAGAAAACCCAAAACTCTCAGATTCAGATTTTCCCAGATGTGCCAATATAACAACTCTAATAAAATGAACCTTTGAGAAAATGCTTGTCTTGGAGTTTATTGGTTTGGAGTTTGTTAGTTGGAATGCTGACAATAAATATAAATGGAGTAAGAGACGCTGAGAAATTTCAGAAGGCCTGCAGCATCCACAGCCATGTGTCTCTGTGTGTGTCTCTCTCTCTGTGTGTATGTGTGTTGATGCGCTGTCGCCATGCCACTCTTTTAATTTCTTGTTTTGGTGCTGAAGTGAGAAACGGATTATAGATGATTCTTGCCACCCAGTTTTCGCTTTTCCTGCAATTTTTATGACTAGAGAAGTCAAGGGTAATAGTGCCACAAGATTGTGTAATATTTTCTGCATGAAAAATAGAAGGGAGGGAGGGAATTTTTTTTTCCGGGTTCAATCTAGAGCTCTGTAAAGCAGTGACTAAAATCCCATAAATACTTCCAGTTTTAGTCTGGCAGCTGCAAGGAAGAAAAAAGGAGAAGAAGGAGAAGAAGCAGCCTCTTTGCATCTCTGTCCTCCCCTTCGTCTCCTCCCCAGCCCTTCCTCTATCATTCACTCTCCAAGACCGGTATTTAAAATGTAAATAAAAAGAAAGCTTTTAGGAGATTTAAGTGTTTCCCCTTGGTATTTAAATTATTCAATTATAACCAAAGCTATTAAAATACAGTTAATTAAAATGGTTAGAGTGTTTTCCTTTGCACTGATCGCAGTGCTGCCCTCTTCCTCCCTCTAGCTGTTTTAATTCCTATTAAAAATGATAATGCTCGGCTTTATTCATAAATGCAGCAACTTTAATGCGTGGTTCTGCAAGAGATCCCTTCGGTACACAACTGCTCTGGCTTGCTCCTTTTTCCGGCAGTGATGTGGAAATTTTGCTCGCGTCTTTGGAGGCTTTGTGGGCACTTAATAAGCAAGAGCTCAGCACCCCAATGCAAAGCAATTTATCCTCCCCCTCACCTCAGAAGGAAGGGAGGAAAAAGCATTTAAATGCAGCAAAAGTGTTTGGTACAGTCAAATATAATTAAAGGCTCCAAGAGAGCTCCAAAGTTTAATAACCACAGCAACAGTCTTAACGCTCAGACCCAGGTTTCATAAGTGATAATACTGAAGCCGGCAAATCACCACTTTAAATATTTTATGAGAAAGGTTTTCATTGCATTCCACTGGAAATACCGCCATGTGCGGCTTCAGTAGAAATGAGCAAGAACATTCTACTCTGTTCTGCCCTGTTGTATTTTTTATGGCTTATCATTATTTGTTGAGAGCCAGCTTGGTCTAGTGCAGAGGTCAGCAACCTGCGGCTCTGGAGCCGCGTGTGGCTCTTTCATCCCTCTGCTGCAGCTCCCTGTTGCTGTTTGACTCCACAATTGATAGGGCTTTCGGTTAGGACAGGTAGAGGAAAAAGGACGGTGTGCTAGGAGGAAACTGGACTTCTGGTTGATTCCACAATTGATAGGGCTTTTAGTTAGGGCAGGTAGATGAAAAGGTTTCCCGTGCTAGGAGGAGACTCTATGGAGGGGGAACTGGACTTCTAGTCAGCTCCACAATTGATTGGGCTTTTGTTTAGGACAAGTAGAGGAAAAAGGACACCGTGTTAGGAAGAGACTCTATGGTGGGGGAACTGGACTTCTGGTCAGTTCCAGAATTGAATGGGGGGTTCTGTTAGGACTTTTGTGGCTCTTTAAGTGCTTAAGGTTGCCAACCCCTGGTCTAGTGGTTAAGGTGCCAGGCCAGAAGCCGGGGAACTGGGTGTTGTAGTCCTGTCTTAGGCACAGAGACAGATAGGTGACCTTGGGCCAGTCACACCACCTTCTCAACCCTGGGAAGCAGGCATGAACAAACCACTCCTGAGAAATACCTTGCCAAGAAAACTGCAGGGACTTTTCCAGGTTGTGGCCAGGTGTCCAACAAAATGGACTCCAAGGAAACAAATATGTTGTAGCCAGGGGTGGGCTTCAAAAGATTGAGCAACCGGTTCTCTGCCTAGTTGCTGGGTGGGTGTGGCCTAGTCAGCCTCCTGCACCAGGGTCGGTGTTATCTCCTGAGCATGGGCGCAAGGAACGGAGACGAGGCATCGATAAGTGACTACAACTCTTTATTAGTGACTTCAGAATAGAGCAAAATACTTGGGCAGCAGCAGCTCTTTTATAGAGCTGGCTGCTGTCAAAACAACCAATTATTTGAGTTTACCGCTCTAAGAAACGTCCAATCAGAGTTGACCCGCTGTCAGCCAATCAGATCAGCCAGAAACGACCAATCACGACTCGCTATTCGCGGGCCAATCAGAAGTGCAGGATTACGAGCCTGCTGTTGAAGTAAAACTATTAGGGTTGTTAATGAACGTGTTAACTTAGTTTGTAACACCCTCCCCCTAGGTTCTGTCTTAGGGGTGGGGTGACGCAAGTAAGCAGGTCGCTTCACCTGTCTGTTTGACCTGCGCTGTTCCACCAGTTTCTCTGGTTCCGGTGGGCTGCTTGCTGGGCTGGATGGCGAAGATGGTCCCGCTGCTCCATTGTGTGGCTCGGGGCTGTCCTCACCGCTCTTGCCAATGCTGTCACCGGGGTTCCTTGGATTCGCTTGCAACGCGGTGCTGCTACTTGGTGAGGCAATCCCCCGGTTCGGTTCTTCTTCTGGAGGTGAGTATCCCATGTTTTTTTGTGTAGGCTGCTGAGTTCCAATTGTTAGGTCGTCTGCTATTTCTTCTTCAGCCTCCTCGGTGTCCCTCCCCCCCCCCCGCTTTGAGGTTCAGGGGACAAGATGGACGTAGGTGCCAGTCTGGAGTGAAGCTGGTCTATGTGGCGCTTCCATAACTTTCCATCATTGGTTTGCAATCGGTAGGATCTGGGTCCGGTGAGTTGAGTTATGGTAGCAGGGACCCATAGTGGGTCGCCTGAGAAGTTTTTCGCAAATACTAAGTCGCCTACCTTGAACGCACGACACTTGCTGCTGGATCCCAAAGGCTTTTCTGGTGTGTAGGTAGGGTGTAGGCGATCAAGGTGTGAGCGAAGTTTCCGGCCCATCAGGAGTTTCGGCCAGAGTTCTGTTTGTGGTGCTGTGTGGGGTGATGTGCTGGAGGAGAAGCATTCTGGTTATCTTGTCGTCAATGTCCCCATGTTCCATTTTGTGTAAGGTCTTTTTCATGAATTGAACCATTCGCTCAGCCCTACTGTTGGTCGCAGGGTGAGCTGGCGATGTTAAAGCGTGGCGGATGCCCCTGTCTGCTAGATACTGTTCAAATGCCAGGGCAGTGAACTGGGGGCCGTTATCTGAGACTAAAACGTCCGGCAATCCGTGCATAGCAAATAATTTATTCAATTTTTTAATGACTGCTTCTGTGGGGGTGCTCTTCATTTTGTGGACCTCGAGGCAATTGGAATAGGCATCCACCGTTATGAGAAAAGTGTGCCCTTTTGTGGGTCCCGCAAAATCGATGTGGATGCGGGACCAGGGACCGCAAGGTGCTTCCCACTCAGTTGGAGTTGCTTTTGGTGGGGCAGCGCGAATTTCCTGGCACTTGCTACATGTGGCCACCCAGGCTTCTATCTGCTTATCTATACCCGGCCACCACGCGTACCTTCTTGCCAGTGCCTTCATTCGCACGATGCCTGGATGACCATCGTGCAATAGTTTTAAAACTTTATGTTGTAGCTTCTCTGGGATGACGACTCTGTCTCCCCACAAAATGCAGCTCTTTTGAGAGAATAGTTCTGTTTGCCGATGTTTGAAAGGCGCAAAGGTGTCGTTGAATTCGTTGTCAGGCCAACCCCGTTCTACCCAGCTGAGGACTCGTGCCAATACCGGATCCCGTTTTGTTTCTGTGGCGATGTCTCGTGCAGTCAGCGGTGGTGAGGGAAGAGTCTCAATTTGGAGTGTAGTTAGGGTTGGAGCTGGATTGTCGATGGCTTCAGGTAGCAGGGAACGACTCAAAGCGTCAGCGTGGGGAATGGCTTTCCCCGGGCGGTGTTGCAGTTGATAATCGTATGCGGCTAGAAACTCTGACCAACGTGTCATTCTTGGCGATAAAATGTGGGGAGTTGGTTTGTCTCCTGCTAAAATGCCAAGCAATGGTTTGTGATCGGTAATTATAGTAAATGGTCTTCCATAGACATACTCATGGAAACGCTTAATGGCAGACACAATAGCAAGAGCCTCTTTATCGAGTTGGCTATAGTTTCTTTCAGTCTTTGATAAGGTCCTTGAGAAAAACGCAATAGGTGCCTCATTGCCGTTTGTCAAGACGCGTTAACTTAGTTCGTAACAGTCGGAGGGCATTTTTTGCCCTCCCCAGGCTCTGGAGGCTCTGGGAGGCCTGCTTTTCAACCTCCCTGAGCCTCTGCACAGTCCCTGCACTTACCTGGGATCCAAAACAGTGTGGAGACTCCTGGGAGGCGCAGGGTGGGATGGGTGTGGCCAGACAGTCATTGCAACTACCAGTTCAATGAACTAGATGTAAAATTAACATCAGGTTCATCCAAACCAGTGAGGACTGGTAGCAGCCCACCCCCTGGTTGTAGCTTCACAAGCATAATAACTTGGTTTCTGGCTGTGCACATGGTCAAGGGATGAAACAATATCCCCAGCTGTTTTAAAATACTCTGAAAGCTCCTTCTAAAGTTTTGTAAATTTTTAAGGAATGGTATTCCCAAAGCAGGGATATCGGGAATCAAACTTTGGATTTGAAAAGATGTGGCCTTAATTTAAATGGCGCTGGAGTCATCACAGCCCCTTCTGCACCCATTGCCACACATCCTGACTTTATGCTAGGGTGGAAAAGGATGTAACCAGGAGTGGGATGCTACCGGTTCGGCCCGGTTCTATAGAACTGGTAGCTGTGAAGAGCAGCTGACACTGAATCGGTTCGGTGTTTGGCCCACCCACCTGCCTGGGCTCTAGGCTGTCCTTTATTCCCTGCTTTTCCCTCCTCAGGTGCTTTGTGAGGCACAGCTGATGTTGAAAAAGCAGGAAACAAGAGGATTTTCAAACACTGCGCACCTGAGCGCAGCACTTGTCAGCTGTCCAGGCAGCACAGCTGATTTCTTGCAAACGCTGCACACACGCGTAGTTCGGAGAACCGGCAAATCGTTCCACTGGCTGGCCCCTCCCCACTCACTCACTCCTTACCTGGCATATGAGCCACCCAACTTGCCTGGTTTGGTAAGTTGCTAGTTTTCCTTTCTTTTTCCCTCAACCATCAGCTGTTCTGCTCTGCCAGGAGATTTAGATTAGCTAGAAAGCAGGAAATCCTTGGTTTTCTTGCTTTTTAGCTAATCTAAAAGCAGAGCCGAACCTTCCTTAGGACTGAAGCTTCTACTTTTCATTGCAGAGTCAGTCTCAGGTAGCTGATGGTGTGTTGTGAGTTAATTTTGTGAGTTTGCTTGCAAGCAAATTTTATGTGACAGACTCAGGTAGCTGATTGGAGATAGATAGATCTCTAAGTGAATCTGTGATTCTGTGAGCAACTCAATCTGCCTGCCTGCTTTGCCTGCTTTTGGGTAAAAGTTGCTCTTTTTTAATAAAAAAAAAATCAATATTTACATCAATATTTATAATATTTACATACAAGCACAGTCAGCAAGACACACCCAACCAGTCACATGACCACCAAGCCACACCTACAAATTAGGCCACACCCACAGAGCCGGTTGTTAGGAAATTTGAATCCCACCCCTGGATGTAACGTATCCAATTTCAAATTGGATCACATAGAACAGGTCCACTAAATTAGCAGTTCTAAGCCAGCTAATAGAAGCAACTAAGTGGGGGTTTCTGCAGTGTCAAAAGGATAGCTGACAACTCAGCAGTCTTGGCTGCCATTTTGTGCTCTGCACAGCCATGCCTGCTGGGAGGAAGTCTAATTTATTTCAGTGGGACTGACTTCTGAATAAACTCTATTGCTGTGACTCAGCCAATGAACACTACCCATTTAAAAAGAGAGAGAGAGAGAGGGAGACGGAGACAGAGACAGAGAAACATTTTCACCCTTCTTGATTGAGATCCTTTGTTAGACCGCAAGGAAAGGATGAACTCACCCTTTTGTCTGAACGTTTTAGTGAGCCTTGTACATCTTCCCTCTCATGAATAAACAAGGCTTTATTTATTTATTTAGGGATGAAGGAAATCAGAGGAGATTGAGACGGTTATGCAATGACCATGCTGAGGTTTAGTTTATTGAAGCTGGAAGATATGAGGAGGACAAGTGAAAGCATTAGACTGGTGGTTTGCTGGTTTCATAATGCGCTGGCACCTGCTGTGCTCTGCATCCTGTTACTAAATTCATCTCCAGC
The DNA here is from genome assembly GCF_049901735.1 of Notechis scutatus. Taxonomy (NCBI): domain Eukaryota; kingdom Metazoa; phylum Chordata; class Lepidosauria; order Squamata; family Elapidae; genus Notechis; species Notechis scutatus. Next base: position 80,344,541 of record NC_142012.1, read on the forward strand.
AAGCTGTTTTCAGCTCCTTCCAAACTCCAAACTGCTCCCAACCCCCTTGGCCAATTTGGATGAGCACTGTTTGTTCTTTAGAGATCTGGAGTTGCAAAGACAGGCTTGGGGCACAGAGGTGACCTTCTCCAGATGTCTTCCAGCTCCACCGGTCAAAATGCAGCATCGAGGGGGGGGGGAAAAAGCAAGATTTGAACATTCCCCCAAAGATCGCCACAGAGCTTAAGAGCCCAAGCATAAATTATGCACCATGCGTTTCCAGTTTTCCTGGGCTGCTGTGCCACGCGAAATGATGGAAGGTTCTTACCCGTGGTGAGATTTATGAACCCTGGGAGAAATCAAGCCCCCCCCCCCGCAAGTGGCACTGTGACTCTGATTGATCGTGGAGAAGGACATTTGCTCCAAAATGAGGAAGGAAAATAGTCAGGAGGAAAGAAAAGATTCTTGCCTTAGATTTTTGCATCCCACTGATTTTAGTGAATCATTGCATCAGAGGTGATATTCAGCAGGTTCTGACCAGTTCTGGAGAACCAGTAGCGGAAATTTTGAGCAGTTCAGAGAACTGGCAAATGCCACCTCTGACTGGCCCTGTCCCCATCTATTCTCTGTCTCCCATTGAGTCCCAGCTGATTGGCTGGGTCTTCTTTAGTTGCCCTGAATAGCAGGTTAGTGAGGTGGGGAGGGAATGGGGATTTTGCAGTAATCTTCCCCTGCGACACCTACCAAGCCACGCCCACCAAACCACACCCACCAAGCCACACCATGCCCACCAAGCCACACCCATAGAACCATTAGTAAAAAAATTTGAATCCCACCACTGCCCCCATTTATTCTCTGCCTCCCATTGAGTCCCAGCTGATTGGCTGGGTCTTCTTTTGTTGCCCTGCACAGGAGAACGGAGCTGGAAAGCAGGTTAGTGGTGTGGGGAAGGAATGGGATTTTGCAGTAACCTTCCCCCAGGAGTGGGGTAGGAATGGAGATCACAACAGAATATAATCAGATAAGACAAAAGTTAAAAATCAATACAGATGAGATTATGATGTCTTTATAAATGTACATACTGGATAGACCAATTGTATAAAGGTAACAATGTACATATGATAACTATCGTATGTTTTAGTATGTAAGGAAAAGATGATGTCAGGATGGTTATGCTGTGTCCAATGTTTTAATGTGTAATTAACAAAATTTATATTTTTTTAAAAAAAAAAAGAAGCTGTGGGTGCTCCATCACTGGAGGTTTTTAAGAAGACACTGGACACAATCACTTATCTGAAATAGTATAGGGTCTCCTGCTTGAGCAGAGGGCTGGACTAGAAGACCTCCAAGGTCCCTTCCAGCTCTATTCTGATTAGATTGCATATTAGCTGACCCTGTTCAAGTACAAGGCATGTGGCAACTGGTACCCAATTGGGTAAAGGAGAACAGACACCAGGCTCAAACTGAGTGGCACAGTATGCAAAGCCAATTTACTGTCATTATCTCCCTACATGCATCTCTTGAAGGATCCAAGATGCACTTAAGCAAATGGGCTTGACGGTTACATGGACGTCTAATTAAGCTGAGAAATAATGTCTTAACAATACAGTTCAGATGGAAGGAATGTTGTCACAGTGGATTCTGCACGTAGAGATGAGGTCTAAGTCAGCCTTGTGAAGAGCAACTAAGATGATTAAAGGCCTGGAGATAAAAACATAGAAGAACGGTTGCAAGATTTGGGTACGCCAGTCTGGAGAAAAGAAGGGCTAGGGCTGACATGATAGCAGTCTTCCAGTATTTGAGGGGTTGCCACAAAGAAGAGGGGGTCAACTTATATTCCAACGCACCAGACAGGGCAGGACAACTTTTGAGCACCCCTAATTTTTGGAAATTGAAAGCGGAAAAATTTGACACGCCCTAACTACAGAATAACAGTTGAAAGGGACCTTGGGGGTCTTCTCTTCCAACCGCCTATTCAAATAGGAGAACCTGTACCATTTCAGACAAATGGCTGTCCAATCTCTTCTTAAAAGCCTTCGGTGACTTCTGCAGACAAGTTGTTCCACTGGTTAATTGTTCTTCCAGGAAATTTCTCCTGAGTTCTACGTTGCTTCTCTCCTTGGTTCATTTCCATCCGTTGCTTCTTGTCCTGCCTTCAGGTGCTTTGGAGAATAGCTTGACTCCCTCTTCTTTGGGGCAACTCCTGAGATACTGGAACAGTGCTATCATGTCACCCCTGGTCCTTCGTTTCATTCAATCAGACATACCCAATTCCTGCAACTATTTTGCTTCAATTTCAGAGGTATCTTATTTTCCTCTTTTGTAGGATTATATGTGTCTACTGAAAGTGCATGAGAAGGTAAAGGAAAAGGTAGACTAAGCCAGTTCTCCATCTCTCTACGGCAGCTCTGACTGCAAGATGGGTTTGTAGGAGCAGAGGGTGCTTAAAGAGCATTTGAAAGAGATTATCTTTGCTGGTCTACTCACATTCCTGAAACAACTAGATGGAGAGAGAGAAATCCGGTTCTGGAATCTTCCTCTCCATTGAATCAGTGATGTTTTCGTACATTTAATATCAGTGACTCAGCTCTTTGACCATGAAAGGATGGGAGGACGAAGAATAAAAGATACATTATGTTCTCAGCCTTCCATGCACCACAAAGTCAGGGTGTGTGGGGGGAACGTAGGCTTCTCCTTGTGTTTGTTGGCAGTTTTCTAAGAGGCCAGAGTCAATAGAGGACAAGTGAGATTGACTGTCCTTGGATACCCTGAAGCATCTTAAGCTGGCAGAGGGCTGCAGCTGTTGGGAAGAAGAGGTAATGGAGAAGACTGTGCCATGTTCCCTCAGGAAGGATTAAACAATGGAAAGACTTCACTATGAAACCCTTGCAAATTCTGGATGCAGGGACCTCCTTACCTAAATGTTCTTCTTCCTGCAGCCATCTCCTGCCCTCTGAGATGGTCAGTCTCAGTCAGTCTCATACCTTACTTACCTTTCAGTGAATAACAGAATTACAGAGTCAGAAGGGACCTTGGAGGTCTTCTAGTCCAGCGGTCGCCAACCAGTGGGCCGTCGCCCACTGGTGGGCTATGAGAAAATTTTGGTGGGCTGCAGAGAAATCTCACCCCCAGAGCACCCCCCCAAAGCAATTAATCCAGGCTGTGCAGAAACACAAGGCTGCGCCGCCCACATGGCTCGCGGGAACCCTCCCCGCCCACTCACTCCTTACCCAGTAAACTTGCCTGCTAAATTGCTATTTTTCCTTTTTCCGACCATCATCTGTTCTGCTGTGCCGAGAGATTTATGGTTGGATTTCTTGCTTTCTAGCTAGTCTTTAGATCTTTGGCTCAGCACAGCCGAACCTCCCTTAGGATTGAAGGTTTGCTTGCAAGCAAATTCAGCGCAGACTCACGGCAAGCAAATTTGAGATGGCAGATAGATAGATCACTGAATGATTCTGTGAGCAACTCAATCTGCCTGCTTTGCCTGATTTTGGGTAAAAGTTGCTCTTTTTATATATAAAAAAATCAATATTTACATGCATGGTTTGTTGTGAGTTAATTTTGTGAGTTTGCTTGCAAGCAAATTTTATGTGACAGACTGAGCTAGCCAATGGCAGATAGTTTTCTGAATGAATCTGTGATTCTGTGAGCAACTCAATCTGCCTGCTTTGCCTGATTTTGGGTAAAAGTTGCTCTTTTTTATTAAAAAAATCAATATTTATATAAATATTTATAATATTTATATACAAGCCATGCCCAGCCAGTCATATGACCACCAAGCCACACCTACAAATTAGGCCATGCCCACAGAACCTGTTAGTGGTCTCTGGGATGTAAAATTATGAGTTTGGTGGTCTCTAAGATCCAAAAGGTTGGCGACCCCTGTTCTAGTCCACCCCCCTACCTAGGCAGGAAACCCTACACCACTTCAGACAAATGGTTATCCAACATCTTTTTAAAAAATTCCAGTGTTGGAGCATTTATAACTTCTGCAGGCAAGTTGTTCAACTGATTAATTGTTCTAACTATCAGGAAATTTCTCCTTAGTTCTAGGTTGCTTCTCTCCTTGATTAGTTTCCATCCATTGCTTCTTGTCCTGCCTTCAGGTGCTTTGGAAAATAGATGATAGATAAAATGATGAAAGAGAGAGAGAGAGAGAGAGAGAGAGAGAGAGAGAGAGAGAGAGAGAGAGAGAGATAGATAGATAGATAGATAGATAGATAGATAGATAGATAGATAGATAGATAGATAGATAGATAGATAGATAGATATGATTGACAGATACATAGATACTGTACATAGATAGATAATCAATTTACACTATATCCTTTCTTTGTTTTATGTAATTCAAGTCAGCATACATCATGTTTCTACCTTCTATTTTCAGTACAACAACAATCCTGTAATGTTGGTTGGGTTAGGAAAGATTTATCCCAAAGTTGTCCTGCCAGCTTTATACCTAAGGGTATAAAGGGAGAATTAGAAGAAATGGTTTCCCAGTTGCTACTCCAGCACTTTAACCTTTACCCTAAGCTAACTCATATGGATGGATGGATGGATGGATGGATGGATGGATGGATGGATGGATGGATGGACGGACAACCAGACAGGCAATCAAAAAATAGCTGACCAGACCAACAGATATAACATTAATTTCCTTTCTTAGGTTATCTCCTTTTTTGTCTCTCATTCTTTGTCTCTCCTTCCTCTCCTTTTCTGGGCAAATGTAAAAAAAATATATATCAGGAATTGCAAAGCTGTGAATCATTCTTCCCTTTGCCAAAGCCACTCTCTGGGTGGGCTTTTTTGGCGGCCTCATAGAATTTGCCTTTATGACCCTGTCAGGCTCCCATTTCTCCTCAGAGGAGTTGTCTACCCCCCACTCCCCAGGCCATGATTTTTCTCTTACACTAAAGGAAAGGGTGTCATATTTAATTATCAGAAGTATTGTGTGTCTTGCTCTTTTCTCCCTTGTGTTTTCCCAATCACTTTTAATGAATTAAAACTGAAGGCAGATTCAGAGTTTGAACTCATTTTGTGTACTTCTGCATGAATTACTGCTCTCTCTCTCCCTCTCCCTCCCTCCCTCCCTCCCTCCCCCTCTCTCTCTCTCCCTTGGAGGGGGAGTCCCAAAAACTTACTTCCATTACAAATACAAGAGAAGTCTTATCTCTCCATAATTATGGGAACTGATGTGATCTTTCTACACTACCAATGGTTGAATTATTCATCGTAACCTGAAAGGGAAACCTGTCGAAATTAAACACCTTGGTGGAGGCCCAGTCAAAGAAAACAAGGTTAGAGTTGTAAATCCCTCAGATACACACTGGGTGGTCTCTGCGAGTGGAACATTGTGAGTTTCCAGAAATCTTTTGAAGCTACGATTCCTCACGTTAAATTGACTTTTTTTTAAAAGCTCCAAGCCACGATGTGAGATCTTCTGCCACAGGTCTGTCTACCCAAGTCTCCAGTAGAAGCCACAAATACGTCACCTCAAACATGATATGATGACATTACTTGCTTTGGAAATCTCTCTGCCCCTTTAATATAGATAGATAGATAGATAGATAGATAGATAGATAGATAGATAGATAGATAGATAGATAGATAGATAGATAGATAGATAGATAGATAGATTTTCTGAGGTTCTCATGGGTATTTGTATATGGATCTTTGGTTATTCGGGCTTTCTCCCGCGTAAGATTGGAAGTATCTAGGCAACGTTTTGATGAAGTCTAATTCATCATCTTCAGGCTTGTGTCTTCAGCTCTGTGCTTCTGAGAGTAATGTGAGCTTGCAGCTGCTTCTTCCTTTTAACTGCTAGTGGGGGTGTGACTTGATTGGGTGGGGGGCTTGGCTGTGTTCTGATTGGGTGGGGGTGTGTTCTCATTGGTTGGGGGTTTGGCCGTGTTCTGATTGGCTGGAGGTGTGTTCTGTTCAGGTGGGGACTTGATTGTGCTCAGGTTAGTCTTAGTTGCTGGGGGATTTGAGCTGGTGAGCTGTGATCCTGCTGTTTGGCTTCGCATTCGTGGTCGTGCCGCATCTTCATGGTGGGTGTCAGTTCTCTTCATGTATGGCTCGGAGGGGTTTGAAGCGGGTAGTGATGCAGCTGCAGTGCGGCTTCTGGTCCGTGGTCGTGTCTCATCTTCTGTGAGTCGGCTTTCTACGTGGAAGTGTGGTGGTAGCATGCTGTGATGGAGCATGTGATGTGACCCACCTCTTATTGATATAATTATTATGATTATTATTACTTTGTTGCTTTGCATGTACACTGAGAGCTTCTGTACTGGAGGCAAATTCCTTGTGTGACTAATCACACTTGGCCAAATAAAGTATTATTCTATTCTATTCTATTCTATTCTATTCTATTCTATTCTATTCTATTCTATTCTATTCTATTCTATTCTATTCTATTCCATTATATTATATTCTACTGTATTCTATTCTATTCTATTCTACTCTACTCTACTCTACTCTACTCTACTCTACTTTACTCTACTCTATTCTACTCTACTGCACTGCACTCCACTCCACTCCACACCACACCACACCATTCTCTATTCTATTCTATTCTATTCTATTCTATTCTATTCTATTCTATTCTATTCTATTCTATTCTATTCTATTCTATTCCATTCCATTCCATTCCATTCCATTCCATTCCATTCCATTCCATATTTTCTTTTCTTTTCTTTTCTTTTCTATTCCATTCCATTCTTATTTTCTTTTCTATTCTTATAAGCAGGACAACGAAGCCTTCTGATAGTTTTAAAATTATTCTAGCTGAACCAATTCACATATCATAATCCAAAGGATAGAAAGTAAAGAATAGTCTTTCCAATGGAACACATGTATTTATTACTAAGCCTGGAAAAGCACATGCCCCTTATTTTTAACTTGGTCTTAATTAGGCAGCGTTTGCTAATCTAAGCCATGGCTTCCTATCATATTGGATGGCAGATCTAAAGTACATACCAGTAATTATGCAGCCATCAGGTTCTCAGTGATGGCAAGGCTCTAGCCTTCTGTCTCATTATCATTATTCTAGGTAAACTGTAACAGAAGGCACGGACTTAATCACTGAACAAGAAGAAGGAGTCCACTCAAGAGGGATAGAACAGCTGCTGACCATCAGGTTCACCAGCTTAGTGGATTCTAAAGGAGTGACCTTCTGGAAATTAACCTGAAACTCGAGACCTCCTAGTCCACAACTTCTAAAAACTACAAATTTCCAGAGGCTCAGGTAGCACGCGTCTATTGTCTTTCCATCAGAATGCTTTCCATATTCATATCACATGTCTTAGGCTTTTATAAAGGTTACCTGGACCAAGGAAGAAGGTTGCTGACTTGAAATAAACACCTACACAATCTGTATGTATACAAAGACAGGCATACATGCAGTGGTGGGCTGCAGCCGGTTTGGACTGGTTCTAGTGAAGCGGTATGAACGACCATCAGCCACGCCACTCACCTCCACTCTATCCTGTCTTACATTTCCTTCTTATGCAGCTCAGCTGAATCGCACGGCAAAGTGGGTTACCTCACCTCAGCTGTTCTACTTAATGGGGAAGGCTAGAAGGTGAACTGGAGAGGTTCAAATGGGTGTTTATTGGTGTTCATTGAATGCTGCGTGCATGAAGCGTGCGCTCACAGAACCGGTTGTTAAACTGGTTGCAGCCCATATGGTGGGTTTCCAAATTGTTTCCCACTGGTTCTACATGCGGTTCTATGCATGTGTGCTTTGTGCAATTTCCGCTACCAGTACGCCAGAATTGGTCCGAACCAGCTGAATACCACCTCTGATGCCCAGGCACACGTATGAACACTGCAGAAGCAAAATAAGTTACCAGTTAGAGCTAGGGTCATCTATCCCACAAGTCAACTTTGTTCCTTCTCTTTTTAGTAGGAGTAATTTTCAATCAGAGGTAAAGACTGCTCAGGTATGTCAGGTAGAAAGACAAGTATGTCTGAAAAGGAGAATACATTCAACCAGAGTTCTTGTGGCTGAAATTTAATGCCCTTTTCCCATCTTCAGTAAACCATCATTTTAAAATTGTGCTGTAACATCCAGATCCAACTTACCATCTATCACTCCACTGTACCAGTTGAAATAAATCATTCCTATATTCTATTGTATCAGTTAAAAGCTATCCAGAAAAAGAAAAAAAATAAATAAAAACTCTTTCAGAACCAACCAATTGAACACTCTTCTCTTTTCTAAGAAGATGCTTTCTAGTAACCCCAAAAAATGTTTCCATTGCCCTCAAACATAAATTCATTGAAGTTGGTTTCAGTTGGCTTCCTACTCAGAAGGTTGCCTTCTGTTAGACTGCTTATCTATAGATAACAGAAAAAATAGAATTGGAAGGGACCTAAGAGGTCTTCTAATTCAATCCCCTGATCAAGCAGGAGACCCTATTCCACTCTGGACAAATGGCCGTCTAATCTCTTATTTTGAGAACTTCCAGTGATGGAGCTCCCACAATTTCTGGAGGCAAGCCATTACACTGATTGATTCTTCTATCAGGAAATTTATCTTAGTTCTAGGTGGGATCTCTGTTTAATAAGTTTCCAAGATAAGCTTGGATGCTATTAACATATTGTTTTTGTTAGTTACAAAGTCATGTCCGACTGATCGTGACCCCATGGACAACGTTCCTCCAGGCCTTCCTATCCTCCACCATCTTCTGGAGTCCATTTAAGCTCACACCTACTGCTTCAATGACTTCATCCAGCCACCTCATTCTCTGCCGTCCCCTTCTTCTTCTATTGCCCTTAGTCTTTCCCAGCATTCAGCTCTTCTCCAGTGAGTCCTTCCTTCTCATGAGGTGGCCAAAGTCTTTGAGTTTCATCTTCAAGGTCTGGCCTTCTAAGGAGCAGTCAGGGTTGATCTCCTTTGGGACTGACCATCATGGATTTATTTGTTTTGGGGTAAAGTAAGGAGACTGTGGTTGCTATTTTAATGTGGTTGGAAAGAGGTCATACTGTTTCTTCCTAATATCATGATAGATGTGTCCTCTTATGGATGGATGGCTCAAGAACTCTGGGAATTGAAGTCCACAAGACATAAAAGGACCACAGTTCCTCATGCTGGCTCAGGAATTCTGGGAGTTGAAGTCCACATATGATAAAAGGGCCATCGTTCCCCACCCCTGTCTTACATGTTTCAGCGGTGGATCAGAAGAAAGTCATTGAGTGTGTATCTGAATCCATATACATGCAATTTTGTATGTTTAGATTAATACATGAGCCAATAGTTGGTCGGATAGTTATTTTTACTAATTTATTTGATTTTGAGTCCAACTGACTCCAAACATCCTGGGCTGTTTACACTGTTTAAAGCAATCAATAATTTAAAAAGGAATGTGACCAAATAGATTAGAATTTTTGAATATTAGTAACAAGGGCATCCTTAAAGTAAACTGGAGAAGTGAGATTGTGTGTGCTGTGCAACATGAAAATGATACAAGTTACTCAATTTATATTACACAGATTATATTGTTTATATTATGGAACATGTGATAACATAATAGCTTATACAAGACACCTATGATTAAAAGTAAAAGGAATATTTTGAAAATGTCTCTACAGAAATGCATTCTTTGATGAAAATAGTACCCCAAGATGCATTTTCCCTTGGTTGTAACATGCCTCAATGTATATAAACATACCTAACATTTTTAACATACCTCATTGTATATAAAAATACAGCTATTTTAGTTTCTTTTACCTCCACCTATGAAGGGAAATTACTTTCCAAGTGTATACATTAGGAAAAGCTGCAAACAAAAAAAGATAGCAGGTTGATTCAACCTGGAAATAAGGAGAATTTTTCTGACAGTGAGACCCATCAACCAAAGGAACAGAAGTTGCCTTCAGAAGTTGTGGGAGCTTCATCACTGGAGGCTTTCAAGAAGAGACTGGACTGCCCTCTGTCAGAAATGGTACAGGGTCTTCTGCTTTTGGGGGGGGGGGGTTGGACTAGATGACCTACAAGGTCCCTTCCAACTCTGTTATTCTGTTCTGAAAACTGTGCACCCAAACAGAAATGCTGAAGTTAAATAAATCAGACTCCGTCTGTTTGCGATGAGGAGAAACGGAGAGTGTCTGAAATTGATGGATGCTCACACATTTGTAATCCCATCTTGATTGTCTGATTTGGAAAGTTGCTGAGGTTGTTTTATCTGCCCTGCTGCTTGGCTTTTAAAGTCCCTGATCCTCTGGCCAATGTTGTTTACCTTCACAGAAAGGAACAAATTGCTTCTCCTGTCTATAAAACACCTTATGGTGCATCCTCCTTACTAACAGGACATTTTAACATGGATTCTTTTGTAAACCCCATTGCACAATAGAACAGCTCTTACGCTATGAGACAAGACTAATTGAAACCTTTGAAGACAAATCAGACCGAGAAAACATTAATATGTACAGTCTTTTGAAGTTTGAAGAGTTCCACTTGAAAACAGCAAATTGCCTGCTGCATTGTCTCCTTCATTGTCTGCATATAGATCTCTTTGATATCAATTCATTAATCAATTAGATTAACCAGTTTTTTTAAAAAAAAAAAATCAGTTGACTAACATGCCTTCTATTAATCAGGTAATGGGTTCATTTATTTAAGTTCATTTAAGAATATTTTTAATATAGTAACACGTATTATACACTTGAAGTGGCATTACGGTGGTGGTATGTTACCGGTTCAGACAGGTTTGGATGAACTGGTAGTTTATGATGATCAGGTGAGAGGAGGGAAAAAATCCTCCCACAATCAGCTAAGAGGAGAAAGAGAAAAGTGCAGGATTGGCCCTCCTATTCACCCCTGCGCTTTTCTCTTCTTTATCCTCTCAGTGGATTGGTGCTGCAGGCCTCAGCTGGTATGGCAAACCTCTTCTTTAAAAAGTCAATTTCCTTTTTCTTAGACATGGGGAAAATGGTATGGATGATTCCAGGGGTGCGATTCAACCGGTATAATAACCGGTTCGGTGAGCGCGTGCTTCGCTTGGGTCTCCTGCTTGGGTTGGACTAGAAGACCTCCAAGGTTCCTTTCAACTCTGTTATTCATTTAAAATGGACATTCCATTAAATGCAGAATTTTAAGACCACAAAAGGAATACAGGTGAAACTCGAAAAATTAGAATATCATGCAAAAGTTCATTTATTTCAGTAATGCAACTTAAAAGGTGAACCTAATATATGAGATAGACTCATGACATGCAAAGCAAGATAGTTCAAGCCGTGATGTGTCATAATTGAGATGAGTATGGCTTACAGCTCATGAAAGCCCCAAATCCACAATCTCAGAAAATTAGAATATTGTGAAAAGGTTCAATATTCTAGGCTCAAAGTGTCCCACTCTAATCAGCTAATTAAGCCATAACACCTGCAAAGGGTTCCTGGGCCTTTAAATGGTCTCTCAGTCTGGTTCAGTAGGAATCACAATCATGGGAAAGACTGCTGACCTGACAGTTGTGCAGAAAATCATCATTGATACCCTCCATAAGGAGGGAAAGCCTCAAAAGGTAATTGCAAAAGAAGTTGGATGTTCCCAAAGTGCTGTATCAAAGCACATTAATAGAAAGTTATGTGGAAGGGAAAAGTGTGGAAGAAAAAGGTGCACAAGCAGCAGGGATGACCGCAGCTGGAGAGGATTGTCAGGAAAAGGCCATTCAAAAGTGTTGGGGACTTTCACAAGGAGTGGACTGAGGCTGGAGTCAGTGCATCAAGAGCCACCACACACAGATGGATCCTGGACATGGGCTTCAAATGTCGTATTCCTCTTATCAAGCTGCTCCTGAACAACAAACAACATCAGAAGCATCTTACCTGGGCTAAAGAAAAACAGAACTAGACTGTTGCTCAGTGATCCAAAGTCCTCTTTTTTGTATCTCATTTGGAAACCAAGGACCCAGAGTCTGGAGGAAGAATGGAGAGGCACATACTGCAAGATGCTTGAAGTCCAGTGTGAAATTTCCACAGTCTGTGTTGATTTGGGGAGCCATGTCATCTGCTGGTGTTGGTCCATTGTGCTTCATTAAGTCCAGGGTCAACACAGCCGTCTACCAGGAGACTTTGGAGCACTTCATGCTTCCTTCCACAGACAAGCTTTATGGGGATGCTGCCTTCATTTTCCAGCAGGACTTGGCACCTGCCAACGCTGCCAAAAGCACCAAAACCTGATTCAATCACTGTGGGATTACTGTGCTTGATTGGCCAGCAAACTCGCCTGACCTGAACCCCATAGAGAATCTATGGGGCATTGCCAAGAGAAAGATGAGAGACATGAGACCGAACAATGCAGAAGAGCTGAAGGCCGCTATTGAAGCATCCTGGTCTTCCATAACACTTCAGCAGTGCCACAGACTGATAGCTTCCATGCCACGCCGCATTGAGGCAGTAATTGCTGCAAAAGGGGCCCAAACCAAGTACTGAGTACATATGCATGCTTATACTTTTCAAAGGTGCAATATTGTTCTATGTACAATCCTTGTTTTATTGATTGCATGTAATATTCTAATTTTCTGAGATTGTGGATTTGGAGTTTTCATGAGCTGTAAGCCATAATCATCTCAATTATGACAAATCACGGCTTGAACTAACTTGCTTTGTATGTAATGAGTCTATCTCATATATTAGTTTCACCTTTTAAGTTGCATTACTGAAATAAATGAACTTTTGCACAATATTCTAATTTTTCGAGTTTCACATGTATTAGTTGAAAATCTATTGGGGATTTTTGCTGAATGTCAGTTACTAAGGAGTTATCACACGTAGCCCTGGAAAATATTAGCATTGCAGAACTAATAGAGAGAGAGCTGCAAATCAGAAAATGGTGAATAATTTAAATAAGGAGAAAGATTATCAAACTTGTTTTTACCTTGTCATGGTCAACTATCAGTTATGGGCCTTCTCTTCCATTAAGGATGGGCAATAGATCAAGACGTGACATTTGTTGCTGAGTTCAGTTTCAGATTAGGTGTGAAGCAGCCAGCAGTGTATCACTGTCTCATGCTGCATTACCCAGGACTTGTGGAATTGCAGCCATAAAAACCCACCTTCTATGAAATAACTTGATTGACTGATGTTTCTAGAATCACCCCTCAGTTCTCATGCTGATTCTGATCAGACTGGAATCTCACACTCCAAATAACCATGTTGGCTAGATTCCTTTTTGATTTGTTGTGTCTAAATAATTAACTGTTGTTTCCCAATTAGGTGTGTCAGATTTGAACCTGATGTCCTGCTGTTCCTTCTGTTGGACAAGCAAACCCCTCCTGTTTGTCTTTTCCAAGTGTGAGGCTATCACAGCAAAGTGTCAAAATTAGAGATTAGGCAGATAAAAGAGACAACAACCAGGGCAATGAGCAAGTTAGCACTGCTGTGCCATAAACAGCCCTTGTTGCTTTTTTTGACATTTCTTGAGACACAAAGCTGTTGTAACACAGGTAGGTGTAGAAGCAGAAGTGTTGCCATTCATTGTTGGGATGTATTACTATGCAACAACTACAGTAGTATTCAGCCAGTGTTTAGAAATTTGGATCTATGGTATATACTCTTTGTTCTTTTGTTCTAAGTAGAGTTTCCTGTTTCCTGTCACAGTAATATAGTTGAGCAGTAAAGCACATGGTGACTGTACCCACTTATTTTCTCTGTGTGGTGCTTTATATAAACATAATTTCTAACAAGAAGAATCTCAGATTATCAATCACAGTCAATTGTAACTTCAATTGGAAATAGTCCTTGACTTACATTCATTTACTCAATGACCACTCAAAGTTACAGTGATGCAAAAAAAGTGACTTACTATTCTCAGAATGACTCACTGTAACCATTAGGATTAAACATTAATTGTTAATTACTGTAAAACACCACATATAAAAATCAGGAATCATTGAATGACAATATGAAAATATCTTCTAGCATTCAGACAATTAAAGGGAATGTTGAAAGTTGAAATTTGCAGAATATTTTTTTTGGAGTAGCAACTAGCTCTCTGCATTATAGCTACCAGCTCAGTTGCAAATATCTGTAAGGGTCAGGTTACTCCTGTATGTTCTTACAAAGGAGGCATTGTGTGAAACATCTGTGAAAGTGAAATTATAACTTGGTGAAATCCTTGCTTATAAAATGTCTTTTCCCTTTAACCATGGTGAGTCCTCTCCTGGAGATATTTGAGTTTTGCTGAACATCTGGAAAAAGTATTCTATAGCTGAGCAGCAAATATGAAGAGTTGCCATGTGTGCTTGGCATTCTATGCAATATTATGAGGCCAAAGGGGTGAAACTGGGGACCAGAGTGATCTATGGAGATCAGGATAGGATACTGAAGAAGAGATTTTTCTCCAAGCTGGATATATGACTCTGGGCCACTTGCAAACAATTCGAACAAATATAAAACATTGAAAAAAAAAGAGTAGCATATAAAAAATAATACAAAAATATTTTTCAGCAAAGGCAGAATCTCCTGTAGATTTTAGACTAATGTCCCCTTTGCAGTCTTAAATAATAATGTATTAAGAGCATATAAAAACAAAAACAAAAATTCAGAAAAAATGTAGCAAAGGAAATCACATTTAACAGTAACATTCAATAGAGGAGAATATTTGTAACTCCAAGTTGAAGTGTGGAGTCCTTGGAGTTCTTTGAGCTTGGTGGTTTTCTTGCAGACATTTCTTGACCAAACTAGGTAGCATCACCAGTGCTAGAAGAGAATGGAGTTTGCAGAGTGGAGAAGAGAGGAGGAGGAGGAGGATTGTGGGGTCCTTGATGCTCCCTGAGTGTAGGAAGCCCCCCTCCCAAATTAAAATATTCTTTGTTCTTAATATTAAAAAGAGGCAGGATAAAAGAGTTCCCCCAAAGGAGAATGGGAAAAAATATTAACAAAGTCAGCCTCAGTCTTCCTTCCATAGGAAAACAGCCTGAAACCAAAGCTTGAAGAGGCTGGTCTTTTGGAATGGGGATTTTGTAGAAAGAGTGGGCCAATCTATTCATAAACAAAGAGACTCCAAATAAGCAACACAATCAGGCAAACCAAAGCTGACAAGATTAGCTCAGACAAATACCTAAGATTTGCATTTCCCCTTTTGTCTGTAGAGCCAGCCATGACCCCTACATGACCTCATAGGAATCTGGCAACAGCCATTAAAATATTAAAGGACATATTGTTGCACAGGAACAGACATCTCAATCACAAAGCCCAAAAGAATGTATAAAAGCCACTTACTCTCAACCCCATTTGGTCAGCCACCCCAGAAACATGCTGCTGTCACTAAAGTTTCTGGCATCCAAATAAAATTCCTGCAGCCAGCCTCCATTTCATTTCCAGTGTCTCTCTCCCGGCTTGGAACCGGGCTGGATTTTTTTTTCCAACACGAGCTTGGTTGTTTTCTTATGGATGTTTCATTAAGTGGAACACTGAAGATGTTAGTTGGTTAATGAAATGTCTACAAGCAAACAACCAACCTCAGAGAGCATCAAGGACTCCATAGTAACATTCAATACAACTACTGTGCTGACTCTGCCACATTTCCTGATTCCCATTGGCAAAATTGTGTTTTTCATGGTCAGGGCCAATTTCATGTTCAGAGGGATGATATTCTATAAGGCAGGTTCTTTTCATAGTCCCTATCAGATGACACTCCTTAGCTGGTGGAAAGAACAACAATTGTGTGGGGAAGGATACATGGAAGGCAGGAACTGAGCTCTGTTTGTGTGTGTACATAAACTGATGGAAAGGAAGGTGTTGTGAAGAGCACATCGTATCCAGTGGTGGGATTCAAAATTTTTGACTACTGGTTCTGTGAGTGTGGATTGATGGGTGTGGTGTGGTTTGGTGGGTGTGGTTTTGTGGGTGTGGTTTGGTTTGGTGGGCGTGGCAGGGGAAAGATACTGCAAAATCCCTATTCCCTCCTCACTCCTGGGGGAAGGTTACTGAAAAATCCTGTTCCCTCCCCACCTCACTAACCTGCTTTCCAGCTCTGTTCTCCTGTGCAGGGCAACCAAAGAAGACCCAGCCAATCAGCTGGGACTCAATAGGAGGCAGTGAATAGATGGGGTTGGCGGAGCCAGTCAGAGGTGGAATTTGCCGGTTGTCCAAACTATTCAAAATTTCTACTACCGGTTCTCCAGAACTGGTCAGAACTGGCTGAATACCACCTCTGCAACATGTCCCGTTCAGCGTTGTACAAGACTGTACAAAGCAGCTAGTAGAAACCATCCATTATTAAGAGAGAGAAAAGGTAGAAAGCTGTAAATGATAGTGCTAAAAAGCAGAAAAAAGTGTTTGCAGGGGAACAAAAGAACATTTAATCAAGGTGGAGATAAATTGCCATTTTAAAACAGTGAGGGTGAAAAAAGCACAGCAAGCCATTTCTGGCTCATTGCAATGATTTTTTCTTTTTAAATCCTTTCCCTACTAAACAATTTTGTGGGAACCCACTTCCCCTTGGAAGTAAGTGCTGGGCTGGGTGAACTTATCTTAAGGTGAAATCTAAGAAAGTTCCTCTCTTGGAAACTTGAAAAATAAATTGTGCAAATATGGTTGCAAATGATTTGTTAGAACTGTGTGGAAGAAACCATCCCTAGATCCCCAATAAATTTCCAGAAAGTCTATTTCTTAATCACACAGGAAGCATTCCTGTCTCTGGTTTTAGTCCCTTTTTTTTATTCTGTTGGATCATTTTAAAAACCAAGGAAAAGAATAAAACATGGATTCGTGGAATTGTACGAGAAAGCTTCTCCAGTTTAAATCTCCACTCAGAATGATTTCATCTTTCCCATTGGCACTGTGTCTTTAAGACTTGCTGTTCCAGATGTGTAGGATACTTTAAAATTATTGTTTACATATTGTCTGCTTTCCCCTCTTTCCAAGCTGTGCTATTCCCAGTAATAGACACCATTCACAACAGGAAATTTCTTGTTTTTATTACAAGCCTTAGGTTATGTCTATCAAGTGTTGAAACAGTAGTGGGGCCTGTATTTCATTCCTCCCCTCCCCAAAAAAGCAATATTTTAATGGTTAAAACATTTGCCTACATTCCTTGCAGTTTCTCAGAATAATAGATGTTGGAGGTCTTCTACTCCAACCTCCTGCAGACAGGTGGCTATCCAATCTCTTCTTCGAAACCTCCAGTGATGGTACACCCACAACTTCTGGTTAATTGTCCTCATGGATAGGAAGTTTCTCCTTAGTTCTAGGTTGGTTCTCTCCTTGATTAGTTTCCATCCATTGAATCATTTTTCTGAATTGGAATAGAGCTGAAGGGACCTTGGAGGTCTTCTAGTCCAACCCCCTTCTCAAGCAGAAGCCCCTATACTATTTCAGACAGGTGGCTGTCCAGTCTCTTCTTAAAAACCTCCAGTGTTGGAGCATTCACAACTTCTGGAGGCAAGTTGTTCCCCTAGTTAATTGTTCTCAATGTCAGGAAATTTCTCCTTAGTTTTAGGTTGGTTCTCTCCTTGATTAGTTTCCATCTTTGTTTCTTGTCCTGCCTTCAAGAGCTTTGGAGTATAGGTTGACCCCAGAGGTGCTATTCAGCAGGTTCTGACCAGTTCTAGAGAAACGGTAGCAGAAATTTGGAGTAGTTTGGAAAACTGGCAAATCCCACCTCTGACTGGCTCCTCCAATCCTATTTATTCTCTGCCTCCTATTGAGGCCCAGATGATCGGCTGGGTCTTCTTTGGTTGCCCTGCATAGGAGAACAGAGCTGGAAAGCAGGTTAGTGGGGTGGGGAGGGAATGGGGATTTAACAGTATCCTTCCCCTGCCATACCCACCAAGTCTCGCCCACAGAACCGGTAGTAAAAAATTTGAACCCCACTACTGGTTGATCCCTTCTTTTTTGTGGCAGTCCCTTAGATATTGGAACCCTGCTATCATGTCACCTTTATATATATATGTATAGTTTTCTCACCATCTACTCTAAAGTTATCTATAATTGGGCAAGGATTTCTTAAATTTCAGACTTATCTCGAATTCCCTTAAGGCTCAGATTGACCAGGTCATCCAGATGAGCAAAACGGGTGATTTTTTTCAAAGTTAGTACTGAAATGGATTAATGTACAATTTGGACCTGAAACCTTTTTGTTAGGATTTATGGATAAAACAGTGGGAGGGAGAGAAAAAAATCCCAGGGTGTTTTAACGAGAACCATGTTAAAGGATCTGGAAATCATGAAAGAAATTCGTCCATAATTGGGAGGGTTTTGTTTTGCTTTTGGCAGGAGGTGGGGAAAAATCAAGTTTTGACATATGGATTTGATCATTGTTAAAATTTACAAAAGAAAAAAAAAAGATTTTTATTTCCTTTTTTTCTTTGGGGGAGTGGAGGGAATGGACATTTTATTACAGTCTTAAACTAACCGTTAAAGTAAGGGTCCTTTATATCCTTGGAGTAAGAAGTTGGAAGGCATTCTTAAATTTTATTTGAATTTAATAAATATATTTTATTTATAAATAGAATCTCTATATATTTTATAAATAAACAAATGTATTTATATTAATCAATGTATTTTATAATTATAGTAAATGAATGTGTGTATATATATATATATATATATATATGTATATGTATATATATATATATATATATATATATATATATATATATATATATATATATATATATATACAAAATTGAATATATATGAAGATACATATTTGTGTTTTCCTTTCCTTTTCTTGATACTTTTTCCACACTTCCATCCGTATTCTCTTTTTAATAGTTTCTATTAATCTAGATCTGAGAAGTATGAGATTGGGAAGAAAAAGTCTAGGCAGTCCCAGGAAAGGAATTGACAAAATAGCAGGACTGTTGGTGGTGATGGAGCATGCAAAACGATAGATGGATGGAGATTAGATAGATAGATAGATAGATAGATAGATAGATAGATAGATACCATAGATAGATACCATAGATAGATACCATAGATGGATGGATGGATAATAGAGATATAGATAGAGATGGAGGGAGGGAGGGAGGGAGGGATGCATATATAATAGATGGATGAATGGATGGATATCGTCAAATAGATGGATGGATGGATGAACAGAGATAATAGAAGAATGGATGATGGATGGATAGATAGATAATAGATGGATGGATGAATGGATGGATGGATAAATATAATCATATAGATGAATGGATGGACAGATGGATAGAGATAATAGAAGAATGGATGGATGGGGGAGTTTCCGGTTTGTCGGCTTCGCGAGCGGTAGGGATTCGCGAAGCTGCGCGATCCCTGCCGCGCTAGCCGTTTTGGGGCTTCGACCCGGACGGGTGCGGAGCAAGGCTGCCCTGCAGGGGTAGCTGAAGGTAAGGGGATCCGGAGGAAGGGTTTGGGGGTGTTGCAGACCCCCTCCCTGGCCGGCAGAACCCCTGTTACCAGGGCGGTGCAGCGGCGGTCCGTAATGGCCGCCACAAAGAAGTTGACAGCCGGGCAAGTATGCGCAGGAGGAAGAAAGAAAGTTATTGAAAGTAAAGTTCTTCTTGGTCGACCCAGGGCTTTGAGATTTATCTAATTTAATTCCTGGAAAAGATGGTTTTCTGATGATTTCTTCCACAAGAGAAAAAAAGCGGCTGTTTTGAGGTGCTGAAGGGAAAGTTTACTCTCCCTCCCGCGGAATTAAGCCGGAAGGAGAGGATAAAGAAAATATATAAATTTGGATCTTGTTGGAGGAGATGCCTTGAAGACTTGAGGACAGAAATACAATCTTAATAAGGCTTTAAAATATAGACTTGGATTCTTTTTTTTATTTGTTTGATACCACCCTGGAAGAGGAAGGGGGAATTTTGGCTTGCTTGGATTTATTGAGGATTGTGGATTTTGGGATTGTTTTGCCTTTCTCTCGGAATATTTGGTTGGTGTAAGAAGAAAGAGGAATAAAGAAAAGAAAAGACTTATTTATAATGGCTTTCCTTTTTGAAGACCTGAGGGATGAATATGAGCAAACAAAAGCAATCTGCAAAGATGGCATGGAAAAAGCTTTTCTATTTCTAGAAATGGCGCTGGTCAATTACCAACAGACAATGGAACAGATGGAAATGGAAGAAGAACAACAAGGAAGAGACGAAGACGCCATCTTCATTGAATTCCAAAACTTATCTAAGGAAGAAGGAAGGAAGAGAGCAAGGAAAATGAAGGACTTAAGATTTAAAAAAACATTTGAGAAAGAGAAAAATATGATGCAAAAGTAAATATAATGATAACAAACAAGAGAAAAAGGGAATGCAACAGAAGGGATCCCAGCAAGGCAGAGGTTAGAAGAAGAAGGGGGTAGGAAGATTTGGTGGGGGAAGAAAGAAAGGGGAAAGGCGGAGAAAAGCCTCAAAGCTTTAAAATTGGATGGGAGAAGAGGATTTTTTTTAGAGATAAAGGATGAAATATAATTTTCTGTAAGAAAGATTCTGCTAAGGTACAGAAGATGGTATTGTAACATTTATATTTGAAATAGTAAATTAGAATGCTTTAAGATTTAATAAGAAATTAAAATGTTGAAGTTTTTATTAATGATTGATTCTTAAAATGTAATAAAATATCGAAGGAAAGGAGGATACAATGTATTTAAACATTTTTGGTGGATAGAATGTACCAAGCAGAACCAAATTGGGTATTTGTTATGTTGAATGTTAATTTTACTAATTTAGGGGAGGATAGAAAGGCATCATACTCTGATTAGTGATTTCAGGAGAAATTTTTTCTTTTATTATAAGAAGAGATAGAGGGATAAATGAATGGGCAAAAGATACAATTTAATGATTTAATTAAGATGGATTAAATAAGATAGAAATGTGAAGAGTGATATGTGTTATTATTTTAGCCCATGCAAAGAGAGGTAACTGGGGCCAAGGTACTTTACTAAAAGATTTTTTTTATGTTTGTTTGTGTTTGTTTGTGTTTTATGAGAATATTGGGGAAATTATTGTAGAAAAACAGGGAAAGATTCAATATGTAATGATTTGTTTGTTGTTGAAACTTTTAATAAAACTTGTTTTAAAAAAAAAAAGAAGAATGGATGGATGGATGGATTTGTGGATGGAGATGAGAGGCTGAGGGAGAGATTACATTAAGCTACCTCTGCTAGAATCTGAAGATGAGACAAACCAACACCATGAGGCCCTGGCATTTCAAAACTATTCACTGGATAAGTTGGTAGCATGGTTATACAGAGAGGAGCACGGTCCCTAACATCAGCTTAATCTGTCTTTGAAAAGATTCATGTATTTGTGAGCGGCAGGTGGCACAGAATTGTTCTGTGTCAGTCTCTGGAATCAGAGGCAAATATCCAAAAGGAGAAGAAATCACTGCAAAGATGCAATTGTACACACACCTGGAGCTCACCTGGAAAGTCTCCAGTACTGCTTCTGAATGCCGTATGAATGTAATTAATGATTTGCAAAGATAATTTCTACCCTGGGTTATTTTTACACTTTATATGTCCCCATAGCTGTGGCCGTTTGGGAAAACAGCAACAACTCTAACTAATTCTTGAATAAAGGAAAGGCTTTCATAAATCAGGCTGAACTTTCTAATTGCTGTCGAAAATTATTTCCATGTTGCAAGCAAAAGATTGGGAGCTTGAAAGGATGCAGAGCTAATAATTTCTTTTGAAATGAGGAAAATATATTGCTTTCTACTTGCAGCTGCCTGGAGATAATGTCAGAGTTCAAAATTTGGGAGTTCTCTTTTCCATTACTAAAGGTCTTTATTTATGACGTTCAGCCCTTACGTTTCCAAATCTGAATTGGTTATTCTGGTCTTCTATTCCAATGAGAAATCAGAGAGAATCTCAGAAGGCGCTGCTCTCGAATAGGGAGGAAGAGAAAAATGATGAAAAGAGTTTGATTAAAAAAATGTAAAGGATGAAAATTAATTTCTTGGTTGGTTAACTGGTTAAATGCATGTCAAAATACAACCTTTGTGATATATTAATAGCTCCATGCAAAACTTTCAATTAATCATCTACGGAGTTACGCAGATATTCAATCATTTTTCTTCATCAGCAGATGATGAAATGATCAAGTTAAAGTCTACAACAAAAGAGGGATCACAGCAGCTAGACAGTAGTAATTGGGAGGGGAATCTAGGAGTCCTGGACTGCAACTCTAGGAGTCTTAGTGGATCACAATTTAAGAATGAGCTAGCAGTGGGCGGCAGCTATCAAAAAAGCCAATGCAGTCCTAGGTTGTATCAAGACACACATTCCGTCAAAATCACAAGAAGTGACAGTATTGTATTTCACTAGTGAGGCCATCACTTAAAATACTGCATCTAGCTCTGGTTTCCAGGATATGAAAAAGATGCTGAAGAAAGCATGAAGAGAAGAGCAACAAAAATGATAAAGTGTCTGGTTGCTAAATCATGTGATGAATGGTTGAGGGAACTAGGTATGTCTAACCTAACATGGGGAAGGCCTACAGGTGACATAAGAGGCATATTTCAATACTTGAAGGGCTGTCACAGAGAAGAGGATAAGAGATTAATAGATTAACAGAGTTGAAAGGGACATTGTAGGTCATCTAGTACAACCCCCACCCACCCAAGCAGGACACCCTACACCATTTCTGACAAATGGCAGTCCAATCTCTTCTTGAAAGTGTCAAGTGATGAAGCTCCCGCAATTTCCAAAGGCAATTTCTGTTCCATGGGTTAATTGTTCTCACTGTCAGAAAATTTCTCCTTATTTCCAGGTTAAATCTCTCCTTGTTCAGTTTCCATCCATTATTCCTTGTCTGGTCTTCAGATGCTTTGGAAAATAGCTTGACCCCTTCCTCTCTGTGGTAGCTCCTCAAATATTGGAAGACTGCTATCCTGTCTCCCCTGGTCCTTCTCTTCACTAGACTAGCCAAGCCCAGTTCCTGCAATTGTTCTTCATATGTTTTTGTCTCAAATCCCCTAATCACCCTGGTTGCTCTTCTCTGCACTCTTTGTAGAGTCTGAACATCATTTTTTATGGTGTGATGACCAAAACTGGATGCAGTACTCTAGGTGTGGTCTTACTAAGTCTTTACAGGGTGGTAATTGACTTATTCTCCAAAGCCCCTGGATAAGGAACAATGGGTAGAAGCTCATCAAAGAGAGATCCAACTTGGAACTAAGGAGAAATTTCCTGATAGTGAGAATAATTAATCAATGGAACAGTGTGACTCCTAGGACTGTGGGTGCTCCACCATTGGAGGGTTTCAAGAACAGATTGTACAGCTATTTTTCCAGGATGGTATAAGGTTTCTGTAAAGGGGTTTGTGATGACTCTCCCCTGGATGGTTCCACAGATACCTGTCTAGATGTCAGCTCAGGTGAGGAGGAACCAGTTCTTGGCACATCAGGATCTGAGTTAATTGATGGCTCCAAATAGTCATCTGGAAGGGATCTGATCGAGGCTCTACCTAGGGAAAGCATGCAGTTGCAGGTGATCAGTGAGGAGAAGGAGGAACTGCCTTCTGCACCTCATCTGGGAACATGTAGGGCAGAGAATTTCAACAATTCAATTTAATTATTTAAATAATTTTATTTTATCTCTACTTTGGCATCCTTCCCTTAATGATTCTCTTAGACTATTTCTTTGATATTAGTGTAACTCTTGTCCCTCAACAAGTTGTCTAATGGAGAATTGGCTATGGTGAGTTGTCTCATGGCAAGGTGGCCATGGTCAGCTGGCCGCAGTGAGTTGGCTGTGTCCAGTTGGCCATGGTCAGTTGACCGTGACAAGTTGTCATAGACTGAAGTTGGACTAGAAGACCTCCAAGGTCCCTTCCAGCTCTATTTTAGAATGGAATAGAATAGAATAGAATAGAATAGAATAGAATAGAATAGAATGAATAGAATAGAATAGAATAGAATAGAATAGAATAGAATAGAATAAAATTCAGAATAGAATTCAGAATAGAATAGAATAGAATAGAACACAGTTTAGCATTAACATTTTTGATTGAATCTAAGCCATTCATTTTGCAGGTCATAATACAGTATGCAGAACGAAGCTTCTTATCGATGGAAAGCTTCTTGTATCCTAAGTGGTAATTCTACCTTGGAAATATCCCAAACAGTTAGAGGTTGGCTAGCTGTGTAGATACTTTGATGTCCTGCCCTCTTGTTGAGTGGTAGAAAGCTTCTTGGCCTAACGTAAAAAGCAGTTGAGGATATCAAAGACAAGCCAGGATATTAACTTTTTATTGATGAATGTTTAATAGTCTGGCTGTAAGCTGTCAAGAGTAATGCTATAAGAGAATTCAGCCTGGATCTTGCTCTTTGCCAAAACTATCTAAAAATGATTAGGGTTTTCCCGATGTTCAGTAGAATAACAGGATAAATTGATACAGAATCATGAGCTTATATCACTGGTCAGACTGAATAGGAATCACCACGTTATATTATCTGTTTCCTAATAACAGGAACTCTGAAAACCGAATATGGCGACCTTAAAGATACAATTCATCTGTTCTTCCAGGAAATGTGAAGTTAGAAATGGGTGACAATTTTCATGATAGAATCACTTGTACATGTCCCACTGTGTCACCTTGTTGTCAAATGACAGGGACAAAATTTCTTTGGGGGGGGGGATGTATTCGTTGCTGTCTTTATTCAAGTAACACTCCAGGCAATATAAAAGCCAAGGTAAAGGGAAAAAAAGTCTTAACAATATGTCATAGTAGCAGGATTGTAAAGAGCCAGGAGAAAAGGTTGACTTTGGTTCCCTTTTTCTCAAAGCAAAGGGCAACTCCAAGCATGGTCGCTCTGCAAATCAATATCCATTAATTTGCCATTGGGTAACTCCTCTAGCTATGGGAAAACCCAAAGGATGCAAGCCTATTAAAGATAGGTCAATATTTTCTAATTTTGCCTCCAAGGTTTTCTTGCAAGTCAAATAAAAGATACCTAAGAGCATCCATAGGACCAGAGTCTTGGGAGGAATACATTAATTTAAGCACTGGTGCAGGTAAGAATGACTTAAAGGGTCCCAGGGAACAACAAGACAGCCGTAAGAAAGCACAATCTGTTAGTTCTTGAGGAAGAAGGAGAAGGAAGAAGGAGAAGGAGAAGGAGGAGGAGGAGGAGGAGGAGGAGGAGGAGAAGAGGAGGAGGAGGAGAGGAGAAGAAGAAGAAGAAGAAGAAGAAGAAGAAGAAAGAAGAAGAAGAAGAAGAAGAAGAAGAAGAGAAGAAGAAGAAGAAGAAGAAGAGGAGAAGAAGAAGAAGAAGAAGAAGAAGAAGAGAAGAAGAGAAGAGAGAAGAAGAAGAAGAAAGAGGGAGAGGAGGACGACAAATTTTCTGCTCTGATGCAAAAATTCTGCTCCAGAGGAAATGAGTCCAGAGGGTGATGATGTTTTTAAGTTTTAAAATGGGATGAGTGAAGGGAAAGGACTGGTGGATTTTCCTGACTTTGTTACCTTAATCCACCATGCAGGGAAAAAATCATTAATTGCTATAATTAGTAATAATTTGCAAAGCTGGGTGAGTGTGGCTGGGTGTCACTCATCAAAGACTAACGATCTCCAACATTTTAATCTGTAATAGCCCTTTCGAGGTAGATCAGACTAGAAAACCAGTACACAAGCCAGTATTCATCTCTGTTTGTTTTATTTGTTTTATTTGATTTGTCAATCACTTACAAGATAATAATAAACATGAGTATGGGTACAGGAAATAGGTACGAATAAATGGGGACAATAGGACAGGGACGGTAGGCACGATTGTGTGCTTATGCGCACCTCTTTTAGACCTCTTAGGAATGGGGTGAGGTTAATAGTGGATAGTTTAAGGGAAAAGGAGTGAGGGTTAGAGGATGTAACAACAGAGTCAGGTAGTGCATTCCATAAAATCATATTTTCTGCAATCAAGTTTGGAGCGGTTTACATTGAGTTTGCATCTGTTGTGTGCTCTTGTATTGTTGTAAAGTTTGGAGGAAAGGTCTAGGAAGAGGCAGGTGAGGTGAGGTGAGGTGAGGTGAGGAGGAGTGGAGATGAAGGGAAGGGGAGAAGAGGAGAAGAGGAGAAGAGAAGAGATGGGGAAGGAGGGAAGGAGAGGAGAAGGGGGGAGGGGAAGGGAGGAGAGGAGAGAAGTAAACATAGATGTAGTCAGGAAGAAGTGTTCTCTCAAATAAACCGTCTCCATGCCATATTGGGATGAAAAACAGAAAGGGCAAGTACATTCAGTGCTTTGAGAATAAGGTGCAGGCCAAATGGAATGTGGTGTAGTAGACATCCTTCATATTATCTGGAATCTAGCTTGCCATTGATTCCTTTGTAGAGTTGAGAGAAATGGGCTGGCTCAAGGTCACCCAGATGGCTTTGCTCCCAAGGTGGGACTACAACTCCCGATCTTCTGTTTTTTAGCCTGCTCCCTTGACTACACTAAACTAGCTTTTATCGAAGGTATCATCACCAGGAAATCTTATCCACCAGTTATCCCTTGTAGGAGAGTAACAAAACAAAACAAAAAAAAAAGACGAAAAAATACCACTGCGCTGAAAACACAAACCACTTTTGCTGAGGCTGCAGATATCTGGCAGCCCATTCGACTCATTGAAAGCATTTGAACCTTGAAATGGAAATATAGACCTCTTAATTAATTTCTCTGTTATTGTATAATGTGTAAAGAAAACTAAATGCCTGGAATTTTCCATTTTAATTACGAAAGCGGGGCGGGGGGGGGGAAACCATCCTGGTGTGTGCAAGTCTGTAACGAGAAGAAGGGTGTGGACTGGGAGTCCGAGACAACACTGGAATTTCAAAATTAATTACACAGGAGGGAAAGGTTTATGAGGCCTCACTAAACCAGCCCTGATGCAGTTCGAATATATAATCTGTGTACTGGGTCTTAGCGATACTTTTATTAGCACATTATGCTGACCAAACTAAATGAGTTGTGTTCCTCTTTGTAGAGCCCCAAAAGTTAGTAATGGGAAGGCAATAATGGGAAGGCAACCTTTTAGCAACAAAAATCCATTTAATGCATAAGAGGGTAATGAACAGGATGATGGCAACTATGACAACCTCTAAGGGGGTGAGATAGGTGTGGGGGAAGGGAATTTGATGTACATTGCCTAGATTTGTGATTATGCAGTTATACCATTTTGGCAGGTTTGTCAACCTTTTGAACAAACAAATACATTTAGAATTAGAATTAGAACTCTTTATTGGTCAAATGTGCTTGGACATACAAGGAATTTGTCTCGGTGCAAATGTTCTCAGTATACATAAAAGAAAAGATACATTCATCAAGAGTCAAGAATCATCAGGTATAACGCTTAATAATAGCCATAGGGTACAAATAAGCAATCAAATCATACTAGGAAATAGTCAATAAAAATTGTAAGGATACAAGCAACAAAGTTACAGTCATACAGTGGGAGGGGATGGGGGATAAGGAGTGATGAGAAGATTAATAGTAGTGCAGACTTTGTAAATAGTTGAACAGTGTTGAGGGAATTATTTGTTTAGCAGAATGATGGCTTTTGGGGAAAAACTGTCCTTGTGTCTTATACCCTACTACAGTGTAGCTGTTGCACATGGATTAGAGAACAAACAAAAATATACAATATAATCAAGGCAGGGGTTTTCAAACTTGAACAGCTTTAAGACTTGTGGACTTCAACTCCCAGAATTCTTCTTCCAGTCATGTTAGCTCAGGAATTCTGGGAGTTGAAGTCCACAAGTCTTAAACTTGCCAAGTTTGAAGACCCTTGATCTTCAAGAGAGTAAACGAATTGAAATGGAAACGGGCCGGTCACATAGCAAGAAGAACTGATGGCAGATGAACCAAGGCAATCATAGAATGGATCCCCCTGGATCAGGGATGGGATCCAACCAGTATAATTATCAGTTCAGTCACTCTGCATCACGTGAGTGCAATTTAAAACCTGCTGAGCTGCTCAGACAGCTGAGTAGCGCTCCGTGCAAGTTTGCAGTGGTTGGAAAAGCCCTTTTTTCCTGCTTTTTCAACTGCAGCTGTGTCACACAAAGCAGCTGGGTTTGAAAAAGCAGGAAATAAAGGTCAGGTAAGAGCCTGGGCAGGCGGGTGAGCCAAAACAGCAGCAGACATAGAACTGGTTCTATGTCTGCTGCTCTTCAGAACTACCAGTTCTACAGAGGTGGACAGAACCGGTAGAATCCCACCCCTGCACTGGATCAAAAGTGTCCATGAAAGAGATCTAAAACAAGAGGCTAAAACATACAGTGAACGGTTGCAGGAACTGGGCCTGGCTAGTCTAGTGAGGAGAAGGACCAGGGGAGACGGAATAGCTTTGTTCTAATATTTGAAGGGCTGCCACAGAGAGGAAGGGGTCAAGTTATTCTCCAAGGCACCTGAAGGCCAGATAACGAACAATGGATGGAAACTGATCAAGCAGAGATTCAACTTCTTCAGTGCTTCAGTTCTTGGATGAGAAGCAAAACATCATCAAGGAAAAACAAAGGAAGTCCTTTTGCCTCTTGAAAAAGCATCTTTGGGACAACCATGACATGGAAAACTGAGAATCAAACAGGATGTGGTATCTACTCAAAGCATTAAGGTAAGTCAGGGGTAGGCTTCAAAAATTTTAGCAACCAGTTCTCTGCTTGGTTGCTGGGTGGGCGTGGCCTAGTTGGCCTCCTGCACCATGGTGGGAGGGGGGAATTTTTGCCCTCCCCGGGCTCCGGAGGATCTCTGTAAGCTGGAAATGGGCCCATTTCCCGCATTCCCAAACTTCCAGGAGGCCCGTTTTTCACCCTCCCTGAGCCTCCACACACCCCCTGCACTTACCTGCATCCAAAATGGGGACTTCTGGGATGGGCGGGGCCAGCCAGGAATGGGGTTTGGGGGTTCTCTGAACTGCACATAATCTTAGCTAGGGGCTCTCCCAAACCCCTGCAAACCCCCAGCAGCCCACCTCTGATATACTGTATATATGATTCATTGGGAAAAATCACCCCCCAAAAGATTATAATTAAAATAGGTAATCAACTGGTTTGTGAATCAAAACCCCAAATCTATATTTTTATATACCTATGAGATAAAAATGAAGTAAACAAATCAGAATAATAACAACACCTGCTTCAATTTCAATAAAAAAAAAAATTTATCTTTTTAACTGAAACACAAAAGTAATACCGCCAAAGCAAAAGAGTTGAATCTTACTTCACAAGGAAGGAGTGAATGACCCCGTCCGCTCCTCTGAGCACAAAGGAATATGCGATCAAAAGAAGTGTACTGGAATGATAATTAAAATAGAAATCCCTCCGTCTCTTTCATTAGGTGTCATTGTTCAGTAAAGAGAGGTAATGGTTCCTGAGCATCATTCTATTTATGCTTGGATTCATTCTCTGCTGGGTTATCAGCTGTTAATTAAAAATTTCTTTAGTGTCCACCATCCATTAGCTGTTCGTTTGCTACTTAAGACAGATTTGTGAATGAGGGTTTGCTATTTTCCACAACGTTCTTCATTATTAGACGATACTATTGACTGTCCATCAGAGAACTGCAATGCATTGTCACCAGGTGAGAGACCAAGAGCACAGCTGAACCAGGGTCAGCTATGAGAAAACCCAGAGGTGGGCTTCAAAAATTTTAGCCAAGGGTTCTCTGCCTGGTTGCTGGGTGAGCATGATCATGGTGGGCATGGCCTAGTCGGCTTCCTGAACCACGGCAGGGGCAGGGGCATTTTTGCCTTCCCCAGGCTCCAGAGGCTTTCCTTGAGCTTCTGGGAGGGCGAAAACAGCTTCCCTGGGCTCTGGAGGCTCCCTGGAAGCCAGAAACGGGCCCATTTTCAGCCTTCCTGAACTTTCAGGAGGCCTGTTTTTTGCTCTCTCCGAGCCTCTCCCCCCAAATTTAGGCCTAGTTTAAAACATGTGAAATTGGGGGGGGGGGGTGGGGGGGAACTTGCCATTAGGAGTGCCCCGCGGGCAGCTACGCCTCACCATCAGCCGCTCCTAACACCATGGTGGAGCACGGAGGGCTCCCTTACCCCTCCCTTACCCGGTTCAACAGGTGGGCAGCGTCGGCGTGGATGTCCGGCAGCGTTTCAGGCCTCTGAAACGGGCCTGCTTCTCAGGCCTCTGTAGCTTCCATGGTTCCCATCGGTGCTGGAGCCTCTCTCGTCAGCGCCCTCTCCAACAACAGCATCTGAGTCGCTCCCGCTTTTCCCCCGTCCCCGTAACAACAGGAAAAAAAAGATTTTGAGGTATCTGGGAGCGCCGCGCGCTGAGTTTTGGTTTAATCCTGAGCGGCTGGGTGGGCGTGAGAAGAGCCTTGCGAGCGTCTCTGCTGCTGCTATCCTTGATGCTCCAGCCTTGGGCTCTGCAAGTTTGCAAAAGTCCCGGTGCGCAGTCCGTTCCTGCATTCCAAGCGCCCAGGCCGAGCTGCAGCTGTCCCTCTCTCACCAGCGCTGTCTCCAATAACAGCAGCAGCAGCGTCGGGAACCGTGGAAGCATTTTAGCCACTCAGCCACTTGGGATTAAACCAAAATGCAGCGCACGGCGCTCCCAGGTACCTCAAAATCTTTTTTTCCCTGTTGTTACAGGGATGGGGGGAAAGCGAGAGCGACTCAGACGCTGTTGTTGGAGATGGCGCTGATGCGTGGGGGTGGAGGAAGAAATTAATTCCCCTCCGAAAAGATGTCCTATCCATTTTTTCGGG